>NC_135638.1:2502500-2665000 GCF_053574225.1 Canis aureus | reverse complement strand
TCAAAGTAACAAGAGAAACTATGAAATTCTGTAAATGACATATTTGCCATATACTACATTGTGGCAGTACTGTATGTGGTTAGAAGCAGAAGCTCTGGAGCCAGACTGCCAGGGTTCAAATACTGGTTCTGCCACTTATATATCCTGGTGAGCTGACTGGTAGTTTTCTCTGCTGTAAAGTGGGGGTACTAACAGAACTTACTTCAAAGGGCTGATTTGAGAGTATTATATATATAATAGTCCTAACACAGCTATGTGTTTGTTATTAATGTAAACTGCTATTCTCTCACTGCCAAGTCAGCAGTACGAAAACATGTCATCAATCCACTAGTGAAGAATAATTTCTACAAATGCACTGTTTCTAAGAAGTTTAAACAAAGAATGTTCAATAAATCACAGAAACAAAAAAATCATGAAGTAAAAGCAGCCACCGTTAATGATCAATAAAACAAGTTTCATGTATTTTTGTTAAATTCTACAACAGTAGCTTTAAAAAGAAATAAGATTTGTGTTTAAAGCTCTACTGTGCAGTGGTCTCCCTAACTCCCATATGGAGGGTGGCATTTTTGAAATAGGTATGACACAGGTGTACAATGTTTGAAATGGAACTTATTAACAGATAAAATCTTGAAACAATCTGAAACATTAAACTGAAGTGTCTGGCTGGCTCAGTTGGTAAAGCATGCAACTCATGATCTTGGGGTAATGAGGTCTAGTTCCACACTGAGTGTAGAAAAACTTAAAAATAAAATCTTAAAAAAAAAAAAAAAACATTAAATGAAACACCAAGAAGTAGATAAGAGACTCAACGGTGAACTACACAAAAGAATCCTAAGGAAACTGTTGGTAAGCAGAACTGTGAGAATGTACAGATATTACTCAGAAAGGATAAACACGATTCCCAATGTGAAAAGGAAAATAATTAGCCAATTGACTTCTTTTAAACTTATCACTAAACATGCAATTAAACATTAACTTAAAATTTTTTTTTCTATTCAATAAAGTATTCTGCAAATAGTTACCAATATCTAAGAGGTAGCTTAATTGTAGTAACTGAAAAATACTTTATCTGAATCACATCTAAATCACTTCTATACAATATTCTAGCATTCCAGTACTCTAACCCACTAGAAAATATACGTAAGTCACCTTTTGAAGCAGGTGGTGTGAAAAACCTATTCTGACTGTGAAAAGCACCCCGTCCTCCTCGATTGCCTGAAAATCCACCACGAGAAGAAATCTTCTGTGATACTTTGAGTGGCCGTTTCGGTGGGGGTATTCCATCTTGAGGGACCACTTCTTTACTCTCAGCTGCAACAAAGTCATCCACATGCATAGATGGTGGTCTGCTTGTGTTCTGTTTTCTCTGACGAAAAATATCATGGGGTCGTATACCCTGTCCAAATCCTCCCCTGCCCCTTCCTCTTGGTGGTGGCACAACATGAGCTCGTTTGGCAGGTTCAATGTATTCAGATTTCCCACTATCAAAACAAAAACACTCCATGAAAACGTATTCTTTTTCTTCATATTTCCAGTGAATATATGTCAGTCTTAGCAATATTGAAAATTGTATTTCAATTATTTCTTCATTCAGCTGCATTAATGTTACCAATATCTCTATTATTCTCCAGGGATATACTACAAAACTAGCTAAGAATGGTACTCATAACTTATTGATATGACTAACAATTATTTTAAATAATCCAGTTCACCTCTTGTTCAAACCTTCTAAACTCTCATAAAGTAGAAAAATGTAACAAATGTACTGGGTATATCCTGGCCAAAGTATTATCTTTAAAAAAAAATTTCAAACAATATTCATGATTAAAGTATTATGTCATCTTCCTTTTTTTCTGTATAGTTAGTGTCTTTCTTAAAGTACATTACAATAAGTAAACTTCTATGACCACAATCAAGATCTTTGGTAGAATAGATTTTACCTTGAAGTTATAAAGGTCTCATGCTTGTGCTTCCCAAGTTTGAATCCTTTAGTAGTCTTAGTTCTCCCTGGAGATGATGGTTCTGACAAAAAGGAGCGTTCTAGTTCTGAATGCAAGTCAAAGTCACTACAGCATTTTTCAGAGAGCTCAATTAAGTCAACCTTCACCTGCAGTCATAAAAATGAAACAAAATGAAAAATACACCTTAAATGAAATTATTAATATAACAATTACAGAAATTCTTATTTCCTATAGATTATTTTTAACTCTCAGAATAAACAAATTATAGGTCGGCCTCCTCTCATTTTTTCTTTTTCTTTTTTTTTATAGATTTTAAGTAATCTTCACATCCAACATAGGGTTCAAACTCATAACCGCAAGATCAAGAGTTATATGCTCTATCGACTGAGCCAGTAAGGCACCCCTTTCACTCATCTTTTCAAAAAGCAACATCATTGGTATTTAAAGAAAAAAATCTTAGGAATTTAGCTGCATTTTGGGATAGGATGGGGTGGCATTCCTCCTCAAAGAAGGGCTATTAATTAGGGGGGGGCCACTGCTGTCTGACAAGGAACTCAGAATTTATCTATATAAATTAACAAAGTAGCATTTCCAGAATTCTTCCAAAACAACTGGAAATAATATACTTTGTAAGCCTTGTATAGTCATGGTATTTATTATAAAAGGATTCTGTGCCACAGTTCTCAAAGTTCTATGCATTAGTTCCAGAGAAATAAAAACTATGTTTATGTTAAGTTTTATTTAAATTTAGCAAACCTAAAAAAAGATTCCAAATTCTCTAAACCATGTAAGGTTACAATCTTCATTGCAAGATAGTTATATTTCAACACTAAAATTATTTTTAAAAAAACCTTCTAACAGAAATTTTAGATCTGTGATACTAAATATGGTAGCCACTAACCACATGTCCCTATTTAAATTAATTAAATCAAAAATAAAATTCTTTAGTTCCACTAGCAACATTTCATTACTCAACAGTCACATAAGATTGATGGTTACTGTACTGGACAGGGCAGATTATGAACATTTCTGTTACTGCATAAGGTTCTATTGGACAGAGAGCAGTCCTAAAAAATCATTGAACAGTTTACACGGAAGGAGAAATTAATTTTTGTTTCTAAAAAAGCTCTATATCCAATGTGGGATTCTAACTCACGACCGACCTCAAGAGTCACATGCTCTACTGACTAAACCAGCCAGCTACTCTAAGAGAAATTAACTCTTTAATGCAACTTAAATAAAATTTTATGTAATTATTTTTTAAAAAGGGAAAGGAGCCCTTATTAATATACTAAATACATCTTAAATGTGAAGTAAACAATTATTTTAGTCTCATTGCATGTGATAAATATTAACACTTTTTGGACCAGAGAATATCCAAATATATTTATTTTTTTGATCAAGGAAAAAAGAATATATGGTACAATAATATGTAACTGAAATCAGCCTCCCTAATATAGCTCTGAGAAGCATAAATCAGAGTGCTCTAAATTTTAAATGTTTAACTATACTCCCACACCTGTCCAGCATTATGTTTAAGAATGTGAATTCTCATTTATATCTATATTATTTTAACAAATACGTTCTTCACATTTCCCTCAAATTAAGAGCAGATTGCCCAAATACCATTCCCTTCCTTAAACCCCAAAACAGGAATGAACTGCAATTTTGTGGGATACTTTTCTCTATTCTATACCCTACAAATATAAGTGCCTCAGGGTATTTAGGCAAAAACATATTTTTTCCCTAAAAAAAATCTCATTCTCAAATATACAGATCACTAACTAGAAAGAAGCAAAACAAGTTAACATAAAAAAACTGAGTTTCCTGGATACCATTAAGTGGGCAACTGATATAAAAATAATGTAGGTACTAGTCCCCAAATGGGCTTTTAACTGCCATACAACATCTAACTTATTTTGGTGCTAACAATACACATACATACACACACACACACACACACACACACACAAAATCAACAATAACTTTTTTCTAATATTTAGTAATAAAATTACTTATACCAAATCCAGATCTGTATCAATCTCTTCAGCCTGAAATGGAGTGAACCACATGGATTTCAACTGATCATCCATGACATCAGCTAGCACATATGCAGTCCTAGAACAAGAAAGGTATTTGGTAAAATGTAGAATTCCCACATCAAATATTTTACCTTATTTTCTAAGCAAAATCTACAGAAGATACAATTAAAAATAGTACACTGAAAACTATTAGTAAAATTAGTACTTAAAAGCAACGTTTATTATGTTGTACTAGTAAGTACAGAAACTGCCTGTATTTAATTTTTCTAAATTTAGAGAATAATTCCATAAACTGAATAGTCATTATGCTCCAAAAATACAGTGCTCCAAAGATCAAGAGGCATATAACTTCTAGATCAGGGATCAGTAATCTATGACCCCCATTCTGCAAGCCCGTGTATAGCCTATAAGCTAGAAGTGGTTTATTTTTTAAAGTTTTTTTAAAAAGCTATAAGAAACAAACAAAAAGCTACCGAAAAACATGCAACAGAGAGTGAACGCAGCTTGCAAAGCCTAGAATTTTTCTTATCTGGCCCTTTACAGTAAAACAGTTTGCTGGCCCTCTGTAGACCCCAGTCATTAAATACACAATACCTACTTAACCACAAAACATTGCTTGTTTTACCTATTGTTTTTTTTTTAATTTTTTTTTTAATTTTTATTTATTTATGATAGTCACAGAGAGAGAGAGGCAGAGACACAGGCAGAGGGAAAAGCAGGCTCCATGCACCGGGAGCCTGATGTGGGATTCGATCCTGGGTCTCCAGGATCGCGCCCTGGGCCAAAGGCAGGCGCCAAACCGCTGCGCCACCCAGGGATCCCTGTTTTACCTATTGTTAAACAGATTCTGGAGAGATTCTGGAGCTGAAAGTACTGGTTCTACATCCTGGTCACCGAGAGGTAAAGGATCACCAGATGATTCCAGCATCTGCTTAAGTCCAACTACATTGTCCAACAAAGAATCCAGATTGTCATCATCTTTTGAATGTTCCTAGATACAGACAGAAACAGAATTAAATGATGCAGGCAAAACTTGAACATTTATGTCCATGATCTGACTCCTTAATAGAAAGGGTTATATTTTTTTGATTACTAAGAAATTTGGAGCACCATCAAAAATGTATCAACTTAATATTAAACATACTTAAATAAAATCAACATCAAAAACATCTGTCATTTTATTTCTAAAGAATGGTAGCAGGAAGCACCCTGCATTCAAACAGATAATTCAAAAACTATTGCCTTCTTCTTTAATATTCATAATAGTATGGAGGACTTCACTCCAAATTATTAATTCAAAGACTATTCCAAACTTTGTAAGTACCCAATTGAGGGTTCACTATTTAAAAAGGTCACTATGAAAAACTTGTACTAGGCAAAAAAAGAAGAAACTTTATCTTGCGAATGAGCTGTTTTATCTTGTTTCTGGTTTTGTTTTTGTTTTTGTTTTTTTTTTTTTTACCAAAACAAGCTTCTCTAGTTCAAGGAACAAATTTTCTGGACTTTCTTCTTTGCTTTGTAGAAGCTGTTTTAACTCTGCAGCATTAATACTCATTGTCCGTGATGGATGAGCTCCCTCTACTTCCATGAGACCACTATCATCTCCACAACATCCCTGTAAATGTCACACACAAGTTAAATTTGAGAGCAGAGAAATTTGTAAAGATGCTTCCAAACTTATTTAGATATTTAAGCCATTTGCTGCAATCTCCCCCTCAATGTTTTGGTTATACATTAGTACAAATGGCTAGTTTTAAGAAAGACTTAGCACAAAGCTGAAATAGGTTTCTTTGAGTAAGACTCATATAAGTATGTAAACACACATATTCAATTTACTAGCAGCAAGATTTCTCAAAAAAAATATCCAAAACAAATACAATAAGCACTTGTAGGACATGTAACATACTGTTTGATACTCAATAAAATGCCTACTATAATAAAGAACTGATAGAACCTGAATTTATCTTTCTGGAGATAAGGCAAACAACTAAAGAAAACTACCATATTTAAGGCTCTGTTCTGTCATGAAAAAAGTGAATATTTCCTGCTTTAAAAAGTAAATCATATAATAAAATGATTTGGGGCATGATAATAATTTAATACTAGAAAATTCAACCAGCAAACCAAATCTTGGTTCATGAAAACAATCTGTCCACATTGTCACATGTGATAGAACACTTGAGTAGTTCCAAATCTTTAGAACACAATCCTATTTTATTATTTTTATTTAGGTATAATTAACATACAGCATTGAGAACTAATCACCACAGTAAGTCTAGTTACCATCTGTCACCATACAAAGTTAATACAATATTATTGACTACATTCCTCATGTATTACTCATTTTATTTTCTTAAAGTTCATTTATTTTTTTAGTAATCTCTACACGTGGAACTTCAACTCAGGATCCCAAGATTAAGCACTGCATGCTCTTCCAACTGAGCCAGTCAGGCGCCCCACCTTAAATGGCTCAAAGTGAATATGGTCTCATAGAGGAGCCTATAAACCCAATCTAGATGCAGGATTTAGTACTTTTTTAAAAAAGATTTTATTTATTTATTCATGAGAGACACCAAGAGAGAGGCAGAGACACAGGCAGAGGAAGAAGCAGGCTCCCTGTGAGGAGCCCGATGTGGGATTCAATCCTGGGACCCCAGGATCACGCCCTAAGCCAAGGCAGATGCTTAACCACTGAGTCACCCAGGCATCCCCAGGATTTAGTATTTTTAAATAGGCATTAACAATAAAAATTTTCTTTGGGGATCCTTTGTCCTATAACTGGACACATTTCAATGAAAATTAAATGAAAATTATTCTAAATAAATTCCCACTCACACGAACACTTGTGCCTGAAGCACACTTGTTTTTTTGTTTAAAGATTTTATTTATTTATTCATGAGAGACACAGAGAGAGAGAGAGAGAGGCAGAGACACAGGCAGAGGGAGAAGCAGGCTCCCTGTGGAGAACCTGATGCAGGACTCGATCCCAGGACCCCAGGGTCACACCTTCCCTGAGCCGAAGGCACTTGCTCAACCACTGAGCCACCCAGGTGTCCCCTGAAGCACACTGGTACCTTTCATAAAACACAAGACTGAGGAAGTCACTTATTGTTGTATTAAGGAAGAGGGTATATAGTTTTAGTGAGAATCAATAAAACATTATCTGTAAGAGTTTTACTTGCTTTGCTTGGAGGTAAGGGGGAGATTGACAATGATCTAGCTTATGTTTAAGTTTTTAAAAATTAAGGTAAATGATGTAAAAATAATCAGAGTACACTGACAGAAACAGACTATACAAGGTTCTCTTTAAAGGAACTGTCCCCTAAATATTAGTAAACTGGATACATTAATGGACTAAATACATTTTATTGAAGTATATTAACCAGATTACAAATTACCAGGGCATTTGCTTCTTTCCTTACTCTGTTATTCATATCACTTTCACCAAGAGTTAGAAAGTTTAGTGTAACCGAATCAGAAAATATTATAATTATCATTTTTAAAAGTCAGAGAAAACAGAGTAAGATAATCAGTTAAAAGAAAAGGGGAGAGAGGATCCCTGGGTGGCTCAGCGGTTTAGTGCCTGCCTTCGGCCCAGGGCATGATCCTAGAATCCCGGGATCGAGTCCCACATCGGGCTCCCTGCATGGAGACTCTTCTCCCTCTGCCTGTGTCTCTGCCTCTCTCTCTCCCTCTCTCTGTGTCTCTCATGAATAAATAAATTTAGAACAATCTTAAAAAAAAAAAAAAAAAAAAAAAAGAAGAGAAAAGGAGAGAATTTATGTCTATCCAAAAACCTGCATAGATGTTTTATAGTAGCTTTATTCATAATCACCCAAACTTGGAAACTACTAGGATGCCCTTCACTAGGTGAATGGATAAACGTGTATAGACACACAATGGAATATTATTTAGTGCTGAAAAGAAAAGAGTTATCAAACCATGAAAAAATATAGAAGACTTGCTACATATTGTCTGATTCCAATTACCTAACATTCTGGAAAAGGTAAAACAATGGAGGGGTAAAAAGATCAGTGGTTGCTGGAGGTTAAGAAGGAAACGATGAATAAGTGGAGCACATAAAATTTAAGGCAGTAAAATTATTCTGCGTGACACTACAATCGTAGATACACATCATTATGCATTTGTCAAAACCCACAGAATGTTAATACCAGTGAACCCTAATATAAACTATGGATTTTGATATGGAATATGAGAATAATGTCCACGTAAGTCCATCAATTGTAACAAATATATTACTGTAATGCAGTAGATTGGTAGGTTGATAATAATGGATATTTGGGGATAGTAGGAGATAGTAGGGGAAACTGTGCAACTGTAGGGAGCATGTGCATCGGGGAGATGGGAGGAACAAGAAGTACATGGAAACTTTCTGTACCTTCCACTCAATTTTGCTGTGAACCTAAAACTGGTCTAAAAAACCTAAAACAGGGATCCCTGGGTAGCTCAGTGGTTGAGCATCTGCCTTTGGCTCAGGTCATGATCCCAGGGTCCTGGGATTCAAGTCCCACATCAGGCTCCCCACAGAGAGCCTGCTTCTCCCTTTGCCTATGTCCCTGCCTCTCTCTCTCTGTGTCTCATGAATAATTAAAATCTTTTAAAAAATAAATAAACAAATAATCTAAAACAAAGAAAGATTTTAAAAACTATGAATTAAAATATTCAGAACAATGCAAATTTTTCGTCTCCCCATAAATCTTTTTCATTATTATGAGCAGAAATAGTTTTGAACAAAATAAAATGCATTTTACATTTTAATCCACTTACTCTATTTATTTATTTTTTAATCCACTTACTTTATACTAAAAGTCATCTTATAAAAATCTAGGGTCAAATTTAGCACCATTTAGCACATTTTAATCCACTTACTCTATTTATTTATTTTTTAATCCACTTACTTTATACTAAAAGTCATCTTATAAAAATCTAGGGTCAAATTTAGCACCATCTGTATACACATTACTTTTAGAAATAGTAATAAAGGGATGCCTGGATGGCTCAGCGGTTGAGCTCTGCTTTCATCTTAGGGCGCGATCCTGGAGTTCAGGGATTGAGTCCCACACCAGGCTCGCTGAGGGGAGCCTACTTCTCTCTCTGCCCCTCTCTCTCTCTGTGTGTATCTCTAATGAATAAATAAATAAAATTTTAAAAATAAAAAAGAAATAGTAATAAAGAATTTTTAAGGGATGCCTGCGTGTCTTAAGCGTGTTAAGGGTGTCTTAAGTGTCTTAAGGGTGTCTTAAGATGGTTTAGCGTCTGCCTTCGGCTCAGGTCATGATCTCAGAGTCCTAGGATCAAGCCCCATGTTGGGCTCCTTGCTCATGTTGGGTGAGTCTGCTTCTCCCTCTCTTCCCCACTCATGCTCTCTCTCGCTTTCTCTGAATAGATTTATATTAAGTAAAGCAATTTAGTATCAAAAACACTTTACACAAAGAAAAACCCAGGTGGAGATGGTTTCACTGGTGATTTTCTATCAAATGTTTAAAAAATGAATACAGGGATCCCTGGGTGGCGCAGCGGTTTAGCGCCTGCCTTTGGACCAGGGCGCGATCCTGGAGACCCGGGATCGAATCCCACGTCAGGCTCCCGGCATGGAGCCTGCTTCTCCCTCTGCCTATGTCTCTGCCTCTCTCTCTCTCTCTCTCTGTGTGACTATCATAAATAAATAAAAAATTAAAAAAAAAATGAATACAATCCTTCATAAATGCTTCCAAAAAATAAAACCAGAAAGAACACTTATCGGTTCACTCTATGAGACCAAAGATACCACAAGAAAGCAAGCTACAGACCAATATCCCTATAAATAGAGACCTAAAACTCCTCAATAAAACAAACTGAATCTAGCAATATATAAAAAGGATTGTACATCAAAAAAAAAGAGAAAAGGATCATATATCATGACCAAGTGAGATTTATCCCAGGAATACAAGGTCAGTTCTACACATAAAAGTCAATCAATACAATATACTACATCAATAGAGTATGGAGAAAAATAACAATCATCTCAAAAGACAAAGAAATAGCATTTAACAAAACCTAACACCCCTTCATGATAAAAACACATAACAAACTAGGAAGAGAAGTATTTCTTCCATAGATACAGGATATCTATGAGTAACCATAGCTAACACTGTATGTCATTTTACAAGATTGAAAGTTTTCTCCCTATGATCAGGAACAAGACAAAAATGTCAATTCTCACTACTTTTTATTCAACATGTACTGAAGGTTCTTGCAGGGGTGGAAGGAAGGAAGGGAGGGAGGGTAGGAGGGAAGAAATGTATCCAAATTGAAAGTAAAGCTAAACTATCTTATTTGTAGATGACATAATCTTACATGCAGAAATCACAAAAAAAAAACTATTAGAACTAACAAACAAGTTCAGCAAAGTTATAGAATACAGTATCAATATACAAAAATCAACTATATTTTTCTAAATACTAGCAAAGAACAATTCAAAAATGGAAATTAAGAAACAATTCCATTTATAATGGCATTAACAAAATTCCCAATTCAGCATAAACAAAAGGCGTAAGAGATTTGTATACTGAAAACTACAAAACACGAAGGAAAGGAATTGAAGACAACCTAAATAAATGGAAAGCCATGCCACGTCCATGGATATGAAGACTTAATAGTATTAAGACAGTAATACTTCCAAAATTGATCTATAGATTCAACACAATCCCTATCAAAATCTCAGCAATCTTTTTGTAGAAACTGATATAGAGACAGAAAAGTAGATTAGTGGTTGCCATGAGCTAGAAACAAGAGGCAGTGGGGAGATTCCCTTATGGGCACAGAGCTTCTTTTTGGGATTCTGAAAGCATTCTAAAATTAGATAGTAGGGCAGCCCTGGTGGCGCAGCGGTTTGGCGCTGCCTGCAGCCTGGGGTGTGATCCTGGAGACCCACCATCAAGTCCCACATCAGGCTCCCTGCATGGAGCCTGCTTCTCCCTCTCCCTGTGTCTCTGCCTCTCTCTCTGTTTGTCTATGAATAAATAAAAAAAAAATCTTAAAAAAAATAAAATAAAATAAAGACCGTGTGAAAGGTATTTGGGAACACACGCACACACCACTGTTAAAATAAATAAATAAACAAATAGATAGATAGATAGATAGATAGATAGATAGAAAAATAAAATAAATTAGATAGTGGTGATGGCTGCACGATTCTATGAATATACTAAAAACCACTGAATTGTCCGTTTAAAGGGGTGAATTTTATGAGATGTAGGATCAATTTTAAATAAAATGTTATAAAAAAAAGCAGCAGCAAGAAGAAAATCTATGATAATAGTGGTAAAATAAAAAAGAATGAAATAAAAGAAAGGTTTTATAAATAAAATTGACAGGAATGACAGCTGGTAAAGAGGATGAAGAAAAGGGGGAAATTTGACTATTATTTGATGACTTCTATCTTGAAGGTCAAGTAAGATGATATAAAAGTAGGGCAAATAAAAGATAACTCAGATATATGAGGGAAGATCATGAATTTGGGTTTGGATATTCAGAGATTCTCTCAAGTAGCCAAGGGCATGGAGACGAGAGAGAAAGAGAGGAGAGGAAAAGACAGGAGAGGTTTAAAAAGGAGCCAGGTCTGACATTAGAAGGTACAAGACCTAGAAATGAAGTGATGCAGGGGGGCACTCTCTCCTTATTAAGGAAGGAAACAACAGGTTAAAGAACAGGGATAGAATCAAAGGGAGAGTGAAAGGATTTAAAACCAAACAAGATGGCCTTGATCTTCTCAGTGAAAGAGGTAAGAAAAGGAAATGCAATGGTAAGGGATATAAAAGCATTAATTAGCAATCCTGAGGGCCCAGCAGCTCCTGGGTAACAAGAATGAACAGTGGTTAGTGATTTTTGGATTAGGAACTGTTTAGTTGATGATGTGTGTAAGAAAATCTGTCAAATGGATTTATTAACAACATACCACTTAGGATTTGTAAAACTAGTAAGTTGTCTTCCATTAAGTAAAAACTCTACAATTTCTTTATGGTAGTTACAATCCTACCATTAAATATGCTCTTTATCTTTCAGAATCAAAGCATCTGGTGAACTTAATGACTTTAATTTATATCTGACACAAAACAAACACAAATTTGCTGATAAAATCGGCACAAAAAAATAACTACAAATACAACAGGTAGCCAACATGTGCTTAACGGTGAGGCTCAAAATCTCATGATCTCAAGATCAAGAGTTGCATGTTCTACCAACTGAGCTGGCCGAGCACCCCTTACTGAAATAAATATTCTTTTTTTTTTTTTAATTTTTTTTTATTTATGATAGTCACAGAGAGAGAAAGAGAGAGAGGCAGAGACATAGGCAGAGGGAGAAGCAGGATCCATGCACTGGGAGCCCGATGTGGGATTCGATCCTGGGTCTCCAGGATCGCGCCCTGGGCCAAAGGCAGGCGCCAAACCACTGCGCCACCCAGGGATCCCTGAAATAAATATTCTTAATATAAGTTATATGCATAAAAGAAATATACTAAACAGTAAATTTAATTTTTTTCTTATGAAATCATCCCATATTATATTTGCTTTAGCAAAAGTGTACTAAACAACTCTTCCCAAACAGGAATCTTAAATGTAAACTGAATTTCTTAAACCAGTGTTGACAGAATAGAGACCTACAGGATGTTAATAGCTATACGTACTTGTGCACACACAAGTATACACACATTATACACACACACGCAAGTATTTTGCAGGCAATACATTTGGAAAAAGCTAGATTCAATTGCAGTAAAGCAACTTTCTATTTACTTAGGAACTTTTGGAGCTTATACTATACTAATGTGCACAGTTCAGTTCTATCAGGAGAGACTTTTCCAAACTTATCTGACCACAAACACTCTTTGAAGGCAAGTCTAATAAATATTAAAGGTTTTGGGAATTATGTCCACAACATATATCATGATTTTGGAAAATACTAATGAGAGAAATTCTTAAATAGAATTTAATAATACAATTTTAGAACTGGGGAAATAATCTTTAATTTGTATCTATGATAGACCCAAAATACCTTAAAATAAACTTTACAACCACCCCAAAATCAACATCCAAAACACAGTCAGTAAATGCTCAATTAAATGAAAGTAGGCAAATACTTGATTAAGAGACTGATAAATTAAAAAAAAGAAAAGAAAGACTGATAAATGAAGGCACTAGAAGTGCCTGGATGGCTCAGTGGATTAAGCAGCCAACTCTTGATTTCAGCTCAGGTCATGATCTCAGGGTCCTAGGATCGAGCCAGTGTCTGGTTCCATGCTCAGAGGGAAGTCGGCTTGAGGACTGAATCCCTCTCTCCCTCTCCTCTTGCCCCTTCCCCAACTAATGTGTGCGCTCTCGCTCTCTCAAAATAAATCTTAAAAAAAAAAAAAAAAAAATGAAGACACCATGGGTAGTGTTTTCTCTATTTAAGCTGCCAAGTCATGGAGTATTCACAAATTAATGATGCTTAATAAATTTAAAAAGAGTTCAATAACTTCTGCTCTTAAACATCTTTTTTATAAATCAAAACTTGCATTTATAGTGAGATATGGGCACAGAAAAAAAACATTAAGTTCAAATTTCCAAAAAATATTCTAAGATATTTTTGAATGCAATTGCTTTTTTAAACTTATGACAGAAGTTCGTAAATTTAAAAAATACCAAACACATACATATACATATGTTAACTTACCATTGTGTCAGAGTTAAGAATTTGTCTCATAAATTCCAAAAATGAAGATGCAAGTTCACCTGTGTCCTTACTAAACGTGCTGACCACTCGTTTCAGTAAACTATGCAGAGCATTACTATTTTTCCTTAAAGAACTGTAAATAAATAGAGAGGACATGTCTTAAAATTTAAACGTATAAAAGTATAAGAAATAAACCATCTCCAGTTCAGACAGAACAAAATTCAGTCCACCATTTAAAAAATGTTTTGGTGTGACTATATACATACACCACTTAACAAGGCAGTATCTACAGGTACCTCCTTTTAAAAATAAACTTCAAGCTCTTAAAGAAAATAATACCCCCACAAAAGGAAAATACTTCCTCCATATAATAAAGATATAAAACTTAGCAAAAGAAACTTTGAGGCTCCCTATTTTTATACTTTTTATAGCCCGAGGATTTCTCTAATATAAGGAGGTTAGGGTGGTCTCAGAAGCTTGACCAGAAAGATTTACATAATAACTACAAAAAATGACTGACTTTATGGCACTATAATCTGATAGAAAGAAATGCAGGGTATAGACTGGGGATCTACAAACTTTTTCTGTAAAGGATCTGATAGTACATATTTTACGCTTTGCAGGCTATACAATAATGCGGTCTGTCTTCTATACACAACAGCAGCAGTCTCAATCATAGCTACTCAAATGCTTGTGTAGTGGAAAGCAGCCATAAACAATACATAAATGCTGACTATGTTCCAATAAAACTGTATTTACAAATACTGGTGGTGCGCTAAATTTGGCTAAATTTGGTCATGGTTTGCCAATCTGTTACAAGGGTTGGCAAATGATATGCTTAAATCTTCAAGCATAACAATCAATCATGATAATTTACAGTCTAGATAAAATTATTATATACATTTACAGCTCTTTGGGTTGTTTTTGTTTTTTTAAGATTTTATTTATTTATTTATTCATGAGAGACACACAGAGAGAGAAAGGCAGAGACACCGGACGCGGGAGAAGCAGGCTCCATGCTGGGAGCCCAATGTGGGACTCAATCCCGGGACCCCAGGATCATGCCCTGAGCCGAAGGCAGATGCTCAACCACTGAGCCACCCAGGAGTCCCTACACAGCTCTTTGTTGATCAAAAGAAAATTTCAAGGGCAAAGTATTCTAATATTCCATAGCGTCCTTTAAGTTATAATAATTCATAACTAGTCAGAATGAAAGTAAGATTATATTAACACTAAACATGCAGCATTTTTATTTGAAAAATGTGGTTGATATGCCATCATAGAAGACCTTGGTAGAGCAATACAGAAGAGAGAAAGATAAAGACTCTTGAGAACTATATTAAGTAATGAAATGGGTAAGGCACAACAAACAGGAATGAGATTAAATACAAAGACAAGGGGATCCCTGGGTGGCTCAGCGGTTTAGCGCCTGCCTTTGGCCCAGGGCACGATCTTGGAGTCCCGGGATCGAGTCCCACGTCAGGCTCCTGGCATGGAGCCTGCTTCTCCCTCCTCCCGTGTCTCTGCCTCTCTCTCTCTCTCTCTCTCTCATAATAAATAAATCTTAAATACAAGACAATACGATTAATGAAAAAAGCATGGATTTAAAATTAAATTTAAACTGACACCAATTACTAGCGTCTACATATAACCTTAAGCAAATAAGCCTTATTCCTTCCTACATATAACCTTAAGCAAATTCCCTTATTCCCATCAAAAACTGGAGCCCACTACATACCCATTAGAATGTTTAAAAATTTTTAAACTAATAATACCAAAATCTGGTATTTTTGTTGCTCAACTTGTAAAGAAATTGTCTATATAAAAAGCCCATTGGAATTTTAGGGTGATGGAACTGCTCTGTATGCAGCTGTGGTGATAAACACATGACTGTATGCACTTGTCAAAATCCACAGAACTCTACAACATGAAACATGAATGAGATTACAAAGGAAGGGAGAAAACTAGAATCAACATCTGATACTGGACTGGAGTCAAAATGTCAGTATGGACTCATTTTAAAAAATACATACATACAAATAAACACTTTCAAAAACAAATGTAGATGTATGTATGCACGAGTTGGACACATGCATATATTTCCTAGCTCTATCCAATGAGAAGAACCAAATTCAGTGACACAAGCTGAACAATAAAATAACAATAGTATTAGATTATCATACAAAGAAAAAATTAATGTCCATAAATGCATAGTGATATAAATCTGCAAGTAAGTAAATAAATGAGAGAAAAGTGATAATTCTTCCTTACAGAGGGATAATTAATAAATTAAAAAGAAATGAGAAGGAGGAAATTTGCATTAGGACATAGGGCACCACAGTAAAAACTATTACATGCCAACATTCACTGATGAATACTAAAATTAGTGGACAAAAGTTTTGAGCAGAAATAAGATATTTACATAGTCTCAAAGTATATTCTCCAAAATATTTACTAATTATAAATTTTAATTTTAAAAATTATTAAGTTACCAGTGCAGAACCCTGACAGACAGCACCCAGCAAGTGATCATGTTGAATATCACCAAAAAACTACAGAGTGGTTGGCGATAACATTTACTGGGATGAACGAGACAGAAACATGCTTGATGCAAGAATATCAATGGCTCTGCCTTAGATCTATTCAGTTTGAATTGTCCACTAGACAGCCAAGCAGAGATGTCAAATAGATCAATAGGTTATTTAGAGCTTAGCACAAAAATTAGAGCTAACAGGGAAAAGGGGAATAGATTAAGACAATTTAGGAAAAAATTACTGACAGGAAAAAGACCAGAAAAATGAATCCAGCAAAGCCAAAAACATTACATATGATGTGATGGCAAATGTATGCAAAGGGTATTGTAAGAGCTAGGAATGGAGCAATCAAGGAAAGTTTTTTGACTTTCTTGGAGGTGAAGAATATGAGTTTTATTTTTTATTTTTTAAAGATTTAATTATTTATTTGACAGAGAGAAAGAGCATGAGCCGGGGGAGAGGGAGAACCGGGTTCCCTGCGGAGCAGGGAGCCCAACATAGGGCACCATCCCAGGACCCTGGGATCATGACCTGAGCCAAAGGCAGACGCCTAACTGACTGAGCCACTCAGGCATCCCCAAGATGAGTTTTAAAGGATATAGAGCAGGGCGCCTGGGTGGCTCAGTCGGTTAAGTGGCTACCTTTGGCTCAGGTCATGGTCCTGGAGTCCTGGGATCAAGTCCCATGTTGGGCTTCCTGCTGAGTGGGGAGTCTACTTCTCCCTCTCCCTCTGCCCCTCTCTGCTTGTGTTCTCTCTCTCTCTCAAATAAATATTTTTTAAAAAAAGTAAAAAATAAAGGACATAGAGTATATTTCTAGGCAATAGGAAAAAGGACATTTCAGAAGTAAAATGTAAAGACTACAGTGAGAAACTGGGGATGGGGCATGAGGAGAAAGAAAACTTGGGATTTTCAGCAGGTGCTACCTATTAAAAGAGAATATAAATAAGACAGGTTTATCGGAAGATGGGAGTAATAAATAAAATAAAGTAAAATAAAATAAAATAAAATAATAAAATAAAATAAAATAAATAAAATAAAATAAAATATAAAATAAAATATAAAATAAAATAAAATATAAAATAAAATAAATAAAATATAAAATAAAATAATAAAATAAAATAATAAAACAAGGAAGGAAGGAAGGAAGGAAGGAAGGAAGGAAGGAAGGAAGAAAGGGAGGGAGGGAAGCTAGGCATCAGCACCAAATCAGTATTTGGAACATAAGTTTTCAACCAATGTTTTAAGAATTAATGAGAGTCACAAATATATGTTTCCTCTTCCTTTATATCTCATAATCCTACATACTTCTACAAATTCCCAAGGAAATCTACATAATACCCAACTACCTTCCTAGGGAAGAAAAATTTGAGAGCATGGACAGATTGGAGCAGAAATTATACTTGAGGTGTACATCATCTAAGCCATTTCTCTACAGAATAAATAACAGAGAATCAGTACTTTTAGCTTGAAAGTCCATAATATCACACCACCATCACTTTGAAGGACTATAGGTAAATATATCAACAAAGCAAACATAATGTGAATTAACATCCCTGGAACAGTAAGATTCCCTTCTAAATACTATAAAATGCTCACATTAATTTGCCTATTTAGTTTATAATTTTAATCCTAAAGATTTTATTACTAGCACACTTCACTTCATTGCTAACAAATCTTTTCCATAAATATAAATTTCTCGGGATCCCTGGGTGGCGCAGCGGTTTAGCTCCTGCCTTTGGCCCAGGGCGTGATCCTGGAGACCCCGGATCGAATCCCACGTCAGGCTCCCGGTGCATGGAGCCTGCTTCTCCCTCTGCCTATGTCTCTGCCTCTCTCTCTCTCTCTCTCTCTCTCTGACTCATAAATAAATAAAAATTAAAAAAAAAAAAAAAAAAAAAAATAAATTTCTCCACATGAAAGAAATTGTATCTTCAACCTTCTATAATTAGCCATGAATTAATCCATTTGGGAAGGGGTATTAGAGTATAAAATTAAGTCCAGGAATATATAAAATTAAATACAGCATTACCTTTTTAAATGAAATAATCCATAATCATGCTCTGCAAGAAACATCATTGTTCTGACACAAGTTAGTAAACAGTTGTAACTGCTCTCAGAGTTAGCTAGCATAGCCAGTAAACAGTCACAGATTGAGGCCATCAGTTCCTTGTTTGGTAGAGAATTGGAGAGCTGCTCCAGTTCAGAAATAGAACCTTCAGAAGCATTCGGTAAAATAAGAGCAATGTCCTGTGAGGGACAAGAGAAGTAGGGAGAAATTTTTAATTATTATCACCATCAATTAAATATTATATTAGAAATACACAGCATTTAATAAGTAATTATTTCATCAAAATATCACCTTCCTATCCTAAATATAAATTCAAACACATTAAGAACCTTTTGCTCTTCTATAAAATATTTTCTATAAAGATATACACTTAAAGTCAAATATTTTACTTTATAATACTTTTACTTTAAAAGAACATCTCATTCATTATTTATTTGGCTATATGCTCAAAGTGGGCTTGAACTCATAACACCAAGATCAAGAGTTGCATGTTCTACTGACTGAGCCAGCCAGATGCCCCTAAAAATTTTTCTCTGCATCACACTAAGTATGGTTTCTATCTTCAAATGGTTAAGTGAACTACTTTTGGTACTAAAATATTTTAAGTCATCGTATTATTGATTCATTTGAATATTTTTTAATTTATAAAGCAATCATTCAAAAAAAATAAATCATTCAATGAAATAAAATTTTTCTAAAAGATTTTATTTATTTACTTGAAAGAGAGAGAGAGAGCAAGCTCACGTGCAAGCAGTTAGGAGAAAGGGCAGAGGGAGAGGAAGAGGGAAAGAATCCCAAGTAGACTCCCTACTGATCCCAGAGCTGGATGAGGGCAGGGCTCGATCTCATGACCCTGAGATCATGACCTGAGCCAAAACCGAGAGCTGGATGTTAAATCCACTGAACTATCCAGGCGGCTCTTAGTGACATAAATTTTAAAAAACATACCCATATCGGAATTTAAAACATCACAAAAAGAAACATGGAGCAAACAAACACTTAAGCACAGTCTTCCAACTAAGTATTTTCCTCTAGTTTTTATATACTTTTAAAATTCAAGTTTTTCAGGAAGCCTGAGTCGCTCAGCAGTTGGGCACCTGCCTTCGGTTCAGGTCATGATCCTGGGATCCGGGATCGAGTCCCACATCAGGCTCCCAGTGAGGTGCCTGCTTCTCCCTCTGCCTATGTCTCTGCCTCTCTCTCTCTCTCTGTGTGTCTCTCATGAATAAATAAATATTTAAAAATAAATAAAATAGGGGATCCCTGGGTGACTCAGCAGTTTAGCACCTGCCTTTGGGCCAGGGCGCAATCCTGAAGTCCCGGGATTGAGTCCCACATTGGGCTCCCTGCATGGAGCCTGCTTCTCCCTCTGCCTGTGTCTCTGCCTCTCTCTCTGTGTCTCTCATGAATAAATAAATAAAATCTTAATAAAAAATAAAAATAAATAAAATAAAACAAAATAAAGTTCCAGTTTTTCAATGCTTAGGCAAGTTTAACCAACAATAAAAATTCCCAGCACTCTTTTTATTCAAGTAAATAAAGTAGATTTTACAGAAACATTTTTGGGTACATCTCATCGCCTTTAATCACTTCAACATACTGCAAACTAGGATTCAACACAGGTTAAAACTATGAAACAAAATGGGACGCCTGGGTGACTCAGCTAAGCAACTGCCTTTAGCTCAGGTCATGATTCTGGGGTCCTGGTATTGAGCCCTGCATCAGGCTCCCTGCTCAGCAGCGAGCCTGCTTCTCCCTCTCGCTCTGCCTGTCACTCCCCTTGCTTGTGCTCTAACAAATGGATAGAACCTTAAAAAAAAAAAAAAAAAAAAAAAAACTATAAAACAAAGCTTAAATCAGAAGGAAAATATAGGGATCCCTGGGTGGCGCAGCGGGTTAGCGCCTGCCTTTGGCCCAGGGCGCGATCCTGGAGACCCGGGATTGAATCCCACATCGGGCTCTCGGTGCATGGAGCCTGCTTCTCCCTCTGCCTGTGTCTCTGCCTCTCTCTCTCTCTCTGTGACTATCATAAATAAAATAAAATAAAATAAAAAGATTTAAAAAAAAAAAAAAGAAGAAGGAAAATATAGAAGATGAGGTCAAGAATGAGGTTTATGTGAACAGGGAAGCTAGGGTCCTGTAGTCAGAGTAGCCATACAACCTGATATGAATTATACAACAAACACCAAATGGACATTTTAAGGTATAAGGACTTAATATCCTACTAGGTCCCAAACTATTTTCAACCAGATCCTCTTTTTGTGAAAACAAGTCACACCAAAAATGCCCCTTCTTGACTTAAGGGTTTAATGTAACCAAGGTGGATCTTTGTCAATTGAAAAAAACATAATCTTCCAACATGGGATCCTATTAAAAGTGTTCTGCTTGAAAAACAAATTGCATCTGATCATTAGATAGCAGGAGCCTTACAATAAGCAAAAGTACTAACATGTACAGAAATCTTCAAAGATATTGGGGTGCGTGAGGGCTCAGTAGGTTGGGCAACTGACTCTTGTTTTTGGCTCAGATCACAATCTTGGAATCATGGGGTCAAGCCCCATGTCTAGCTCCATGCTTGGCCCAGAGTTTGCTTGAGATTCTCTCCCTTTCCCCCCTCCCTCCCCCTGTTCATTGCCTCTCTCCCCACTTGTGTGTGCATTCTCTAAAATAAACTAAATCTTAAAAAAAAAAAAAGTAAAAAAGTCTTCAAAGAATTCAATCACAATGGGCTTTAAAAGTTAAAACAATTCTCATTAATTCATGGAATTATAAACTGGAAGCCAATAATACAGACAGGCAGAGATACTATTACTTTTAGTAAGCAGAGTAGTCTGAAACACACTAAAACTGCAGTAGCCTCTGATACCTTCAAAAGTTGCCCTAACAAGAGAACATATTATTAATTCAACTAATCACAAAACTATAAAATTCAAGAATGAATCTGTGTATAAGTGGAAGGAAAATGAACATACATACTAGGCATAATCAACCCCAAAGAATTCAGTGGCACATAAAGTGACTATCCAAGGATGCAATCTGATAACGAAAAAGAGACTTCAGAGAAACCTGCCAAGTGCAAACACAAAGAAAGCTAGGAAGCACAAAACCATTTTATTGTTGGTTTACTAGTCAAGCTGATCTCCCTACACAACAGGATTAATAAAACAGGTGAGATCTCTGTATTCACAGCCAAGATTCATATCAACAGAAGCTTTTAATTCACAAACACACAGTATTTATAAAATAACTATAAATACCTGATCACAGAGAGACTGCAAAATGGATGTGATATATTCAACACACTGCTGGCGAACAACACTGTCTCCAGGAGACCGCACCAAAGCTAACAGATCCTGGAATATCTCTGCATATCTTTCGTCACCTTTAATAGTTCCATTAATTAGATGCAAAATAGCTAATTTACAAGCTTTGTGTGAAGCCAGAGCATCAAGAAGAGCAAGCAACCTGGTGGTTTGGCTAGTATACTGTTTTTCTTTATCTTCTGAAGTGCTGAAATAAAATCAATACATTTAGTAAACAAAATTCTTAAGTTTAAGGCATTATTTAATTAATATTTATTTTTTCAACACATATCATCATATACAAATCTTGTATAAAACATTTCATTCCTTGGATATGACAACTTCTCTGGAATTTCACAACTACTATAAAATTTTATGAACTCAGATTTCAATATCTTTTTTAAATTCAGAGTACTTTATAGTTCACCTTTCAAATACCCAAAATCAAGACTTTCAAGGTATCTTGCACATGAAATAGTTTTCTAATTAAAAATAATCTATGGGGGCAGCCCAGGTGGCTCAGAGGTTTAGTGCCACCTTCAGCCCAGGGCCTGATCCTGGAGTCCCGGGATTGAGTCCCACATCAGGCTCCCCACATGGAGCCTGCTTCTCCCTCTGCCTGTGTCTCTGCCTCCCTCTCTCTCTCTGTGCCTCTCATAAATAAATAAAAATGTTAAAAATAAAATAAAAATAATCTACATATAGTCATACACACGTATATGTATATTTGTATATGTGTATATATATATTATCTGAGCATTCTAAACTCCGGTTTCCAAATTCTAAGTGAAAAAAATGTATCTGTGTCAAGAAAAACTTCAGGAAAAAATTTTTAATGCAAAATGAAAATACCTTTGCAAGTCTTCTACAATCAAATCCAACACAGTTCTCATAATCAGAAGTGCAGTTGGTGAGGCAAGGTCACACAATTGAACACAAATACGCCGTAACATGTGTTGAATGGGCTGGCAGGTTGTGCCAGAGAAAGAGCGAACTATTTCTTGGAGCAACTTTGCTTGAACATGAAGGTGCATGCTCCACAATTTTCGGGTGTTGAGTGCCACTGATATATCATGTGGCTCAATAACCTGTTAAAAAAGTATATTGTGTGTGTACGTAGATTTTTTTTAATATTTATTTATAGTCAGAAAAACTGTTCAGGAAGAACTGTTATGAAAAGAACATCTTTACTACATGCTTAAAACATTTTTCTATTATACAATTAAACATTTGCTTAAATTCAATGCATCTAGAAAATCTTATTGTTCTCAGGTTAGCAGTCAGTAGAGCAGAGTCCATTGGTGAACCAACCTAGTTAATGGCAAATTCTAACACATGATAAAGGGAAAAAAAGGATTTAAAAATAACAAAAGTACAAGTATACAGAACAGCATAATAAAATTCACATTAACAAAAATTTATTTAAAATGTTGCCCCATATTTCTTTAATGACCAACTTGCTTCAGTTTTATCTCACCCTCATCCAGTTATTTTATGTCTTTTTTAGGGGAAGGGGATGAGGGTTGTAGGTTTTTAATAGCAAAATCACTGGCTTTTTAAAAAGTGTTACTGCAGTCATTTATAAGATGCATGTTATATGGAAGTGATACCTGAGTTGTTTGCATGGGCAATGGTAGAGGCAGCAGCTCTGAAAGTAGTATGAGTCCAGAAAAAAATCCTTCAGGAACCTTCAAGATTGAAGAAAGAACTTCTTTTAACATTAACGACCAAGTATTATTGGCCAGAGTCTCTTCTGAGATTGTGAGTTTTTCATTAACTCCTTGTGTAAAAGTCAGTAAGATATCAATGATATCATTTTGAATTTTCTGTTCATCACTATCCAAACGACCTGAGAGAGGGATAGAGCACAGGAGCATGTGTAAAGTCACAAGTGCTGAAGGAACACGCATGTCCTTAAACTCAAAGGATCCACCTCTCAGGAGTTCCGTTAACATAGTTTTAAGAAGAGTGAGTGTGCAGCGAGCCATTGAAATAGTAGTAACTCTGTGAAGGGTAGTCCCCATGTTGACATGGAGCCTCCAAGGCTGAGTCAGAATACTGTTCAATTTTTGCAGAACCCGAATAAAGGTGTCCATTCCTTCAGCAGAAAAAAGCTGAATAACGGCAAGATTCCATTTCAGGTCTTTCTGTTGACCTTTATATAGGACAAGGGGAAAAAAAAAAACTAATTACTATATGTTTACAATCAGTTAAGATTTTTGAATATTTTATTTAATAAATAGCATTTATACTAGGCTTTAAGTATGTCTTTAAAGTATAATAGCCATATTACCTTCAACAGGAGGTGGTGGACATGCCACATTACAGAGAACACGCAAGGCAGTGGTAAGGCCAACTCCTTCCGGGGTCATCAAATTATCGATATTCTTTACAAATAAAAATGAACAGGAAGTTTAATTTCTTGGTGCTTTGATATGAATCAAGAAAAACTTCCCAAGAAGGCCTTAATTAAAAATGTGTTTCATATTAAGTACCTACACCATTTTAAGTTTCTTAAGTAAAGTTAAAACATGAATAAAGCTAATGAAGTTTATAAAGGTTATTTTATGAAATAATCACAAAATTCAAGTATATTAAAAAGCACTGATTAAAAATGAAAGTAATATACAAAAATGAATGAATAAGACTTCCTTTTTAACATACTCTTTCTATATACGCTCCTTCCTAAAAACGAAGCAATGGCTGATTTTACAAAGCCCTGTGGGTACCAAACCTCTTTCAAAACTGAGGAAGCAACACTACATAACATATACTTCAATGCAGATACCACAGGAATCCAGTAGGGCATGGCTAAACGAAAAAGAAATATGGTTGCCTATGTCCTTAGCACCTCCCCATGCTGTTTCCTAACAGCAAATAGTTAACATTTCTTTGTTTTTATAGTTTCCACAGAGTACAGATGGTTTTGAAAAAACTCTGAAGAAGTAACATTTTAAAATGTTACTATTTTATCTTCTAAACATCAGAGGAGAAACTTAAAAATAAGGAAATTCCTTTCCCTTATACAGTTCTTCTCATTTCTTCCTTGCTGCCTTTCCACAATAATTCCATTGCCTACATAAGGCAGCATGCAGCCACAAAAAGAAGTTTCAGTCTCAGATAAACTGTTTTTGGTATACCTTGGAATGAAAGTCACTTATTATTAACTATAATTAATGGATAAGGATCTACATAAAAATCAAAATTATTTTTATTATGGCATATAATTTAAATTTCTAGAGCTAAATTTTTTATTGATTAAAAGCTTTTACCCAAGCACCTAATGTTTATTGGACACCTTATACATTCTCCTGACCATGAACAAGTACCCTGAACACACAACTAAATTTACAGGACCTATTGTACTTCTGCCAAATAAAAGACTGAATATAATGAAAAGCTCCAGATGACATCTGAGGCACAAAGTAAGGAACACAGAAGAATATGATGGCACCACATGAGGTAAAAGTACTCTTAGGAAAGATGGAGTAAAAAGAGAAGATAAGGGCAGACAAGTCAGTAAAGAAAAATCTAAAGCAGATAAACCCAAAGAGTACTTGGCTGCTCTATCAAAAAAGCAACAAGATTAGAAATACATGTATATTATTTTAATAAAATACATTTCAACTGTAAAGCCAAGATGTTTTACACACACACACACACACGCACACACACACAGAGTTCATCTGTTAAATGAAAGAGGAAGTAATTTAAGGTCCAATTCTGTCCCTCAAACTAAAAATTTTTTATGCACCTATGACCACCTTTAGTCCTTCTTCCTATGCTATACTAACTTTTAAAACTAATTAACAATGCAATTTTTTAATGAATTTTTAAATTACTAATCACTTAAATTGTACATGAATTTTTCAAATGTACTCTTATGATATATGATTTTCAATTTTTATGAATATTTTTTTAAAGATTTTATTCACTCATTCATTGGAGACACAGAGAGAGAGGCAGAGACACAGGCAAAGGGAGAAGCAGGCTCCAGGCAGGGAGCCAGATGTGGAACTTGTCCCAGGTCTCCAGGATCATGCCCTGGGCTGAAGGTGGCGCTAAACCTCTGAGCCACCCAGGCTGCCCTTTATGAATATTTTATTTGCAGATGTGACCATCCCAAATTAACAAATTTAGAACTAGGTCCCATTGTAATTATCTGGAATTGACTCAGATTTTCACCTAAAAATTTTGAAGGAAGTTCTTTTTCACCAAAGCTTAACTCAAACAATTATGTTAAATTATCAGGGCATTTAACTTTAAAATGCTGTTGTAAGTATCGTCAAAATGGTAGGAGTTACTACTCCAATTTGAGGGGAAAAAAAAGAACGGAATCTGAGTGGAAAGTAGTACAGTATACAGGATGCGTTCAAGTGCATTCACACACACACGCATATACACACACACATGCCAGCACACACCCATCTACATACACATACCAATCTGTACCATAAAGTCTAGCAAATCAATCAAGTACACTTAACATTACTGCATTATCTATATAAATGATTTAATGCAATATTGCTATATACTACGATATAGTTCCATAAAATGAAGGCACTTTTAGGGGCAGGCACCTGGGTGGCTCACTTGGTTAAGCAACTGACTCTTGGGGTACCTGGATGGTGTCAGCCTTTGGCTCAGGTTGTGATCCTGGATTCTGGGATCAAGTCCAGAGTCAGGCTCCCCATAGGGAGCCTGCCCCTCCCTCTGCCTCTGTGTGTCTCTGCCTCTCTTGGTCTCTCATGAATAAATAAATAAAATCTTAAAAAAAAAAAAAAAAGCAACTAACTCTTGGTTTCAGCTCAGGTCATGACCTCAGGTTTGTGAGATGGAAGTCCCTGTCAGGCTCCCTGCTCAGTGGGGAGTCCGCTTCTCTCCTCTTCCCTCCCCCTGCTCATGTGTGCTTTCTCTCTACAATAAAACAAATAAATCATCTTAAAAAAAAAAAAAATCAAGGTACTTTTAGGTTTTACTTACCTGTTTAACATATTCAATTAGGTTTGGGATGCAGTTAATTTCAAATCTAAGGTTTTTCAAAGGTTCAAGCCACTTGCCAAGTTCTTAAAAACAAAAAGGTCATTCATAATATAATATTTTAAAATAAAAGTTTTTATAACAAAGGAGGTAAAGGTGTTCTTTTCTAAAGAAGAATATTATTAGATTCACATTGATTTCAATAATCTAAACTTCATACAGGGATAAACTTAAGTCTAATTCTCTAAACAAGCTTTAACATGAAATGTAAATAGGCTACTACTATACAGGTTTAGAAATAAGAAGTGACCATTATTTTTACTTACTTGGTTTCTGAAAACTTAAAGTGTTTACATACTTAACCAGGACCATCAACTCGCAACATTAAAAAAAAAAATTTATAAATTGACTGCTTATAAACTAACATGATAAAATAGTATTTATTTACCTAATGCTACTGCCCCCTCCCACACCCCTCAAAAAGCATGCACAAAATGTATTCATTTTTAATAGGATCAATCCCATGAGAGGGACATTTGCTGAGTGACATTTCTCTTAACATTATTGTTAAATTTTGCCTATTTCCTAATTTGCCTTTACAAAATTAAAAGTGATCACTATCATGCCAAAATTTTCCTTATAAAACAATTACAAATGAAATTTACCGTTTACCACACTGAATTCAAACTCTGCTAGAAAAAATGAACAAACAAAAAAGCAGACACAAATCCATAAATATATAGAGAATTGATGGTTTCCAGAGGGGAGAGGTATGGAAGGATGAGCAAAATGGGTGAAGGGGAGGTGAAGGTAAAGGCTTCCAATTATAGAATGAACAGGTCACAGGGATGAAAAGTACAGCATAAATATATAATCAATGGTATAATAACATTGTACGGTGACTCAGTAGCTGTGCTTGTGGTGAGTATAGCATAGCTGTACAGAATTGTGGAATCATTATGTTGTACGTATAAAGTTGAGGAATCACTATGTTGTTGTACAACTGAAACTAATGTACACTGTATGTCAACTATACTTAAAAAAAAAAAAAAACTGGGTAGAATAACAAGGAAAAAAATCTCCTAGAAGCTATGCTAAAACACCCATAATTTACCACTAAAACTATCTTAGAACTATTTTAGAAAAACATTCTAATGTAAAAAGTGATATGCCAGCTCTAGACACTTTACAAGAATAATTAAAGGAAATTGAAAATAATAGTCATGTCTCTCCTTGGTGCTAGACTTCTCCATGAAGATTACACCTATGTACATCTGAGTATTTTTCCTATGCATTTTTATTTATTTATATTTTTAAAGATTTATTTATTTATTCATGATAGACATGAATATAAGAGACAGAGAGAGAGACACAGAGAGACAGAGACAGAGAGAGAGAGGCAGAGACACAGGCAGAGGGAGAAGCAGGCTCCATGCAGGGAGCCCATGCGGGACTCGATCCTGGGACTCCAGGATCACGCCCTGCGCCGAAGGCAGGGGCTAAACCGCTGAGCCACCCAGGGATCCCCTCCTATGCATTTTTAAATTAACTCTTTCATATATACAGAATATATTGCTAAGTTAAAGGTATAAAGAATAAAACAAATATGTGTACCCATCACCCAGAATAAGTAGTAAAGTATTAATAATACTTCACTACACTACAGAGAAAAAATAGCACACTACAGGAAAAAAACTTATTTCCTCTATGGGAAGTTGAGTTTCCTAACTCATACTTTTACTGGTGGTATCACACATAAAATTGAAGATTAAAAAGGAAAATGTCAGGGGCACCTGGGTGGCTCAGTCAGTTAGGCATCTGACTCTTGATTTCAGCTAAGGTCATGGTCTCAGGGTTGTGAGATCAAGTCCCTTGTTGGGCTCTGTGCTCAGTGCAGAGTCTGCTTAAGATTCTCTCCCTCTTCCTCTGTCCCACCCCCTCTGCTTATGTGTTTTCTCTCTCTTTCTCTCTCTCAAAAACATAAAAGGAAAAAAAAAAAAGTCACATGCTATTTATAATATTTACTCAACATTATCAAATTTTCTACTTGGTAAGATCAGAAAGCCAGAAACCAAAACAAAATTTTAAAAATTGTGTCTAAAAAATAATAATAATAAAATAAATAAAAATAAAAATTGTGTTTAGATACTTTCAATTTTTTAGAACTGTCCACAGTTTCCATAAGCCTCATTCAACACAGATTTATATACTTTAGAAAATAATGTTCATATTCACTATCCTTCACTGTTGAGGATAGCACATGTGTGTTTATCAATGACAAATGGATTTCTAAGTTGTACTTAGAACAGTATTATACTTAGAAATATATACAGAAAACACACACATACACAAACTATACACAAAATTGAACTTTTCAAGGGGTGCCTGGGTGGCTCAGTCAGTTAAACATCTGACTCTTGTTCTCAGCTCAGGTTTTGTCTCAGGGTCGTGAGTTCAAGCCGTACACTGGGCTCCATGCTGGGCATGGATGCTATTTTAAAAAAAGAAAAAGAGTTCAGGGTGCCTGGCTGCCTCATTTGGTGGAGCATGTGACTCCTCATCTCAGGGCTGTAAGTTTGAGCCCCACATGGGTATAGAGATAATTTAAAAATAATTTTTAAATCTTAAAAAAAAACCTGAACATTTGAGTTCACCTTTAAGCTACTTCCATTTTGATTAGGAACTTCAACTACCAATTACCATGATCTTCCTAGAAAAGGTACTTGTGATAATTTCCTAAAAATCTTTTTAAGAATATCATATAAAATACTTTCATAAAGGGTACTTTCAAGAAGTAACAGAGTATTGCTGTGTATATTATTAAAACATGATAAAGTACCAATTACAGATATTCAAAGGCTTTTTCCTTCACATATCATAAATGCTTAAATAACTTCAAGTACCATACCTTGCAATTTAGCATTATTTTCATCTGCTTTACAAAGCTTCAAGAGAGATGCTGCATGCTGTTCTAGCATTTGGACATCACTGGAAGACTGAACCACCACCAAAATAAGTATGCATGCATAATTATAAGCTACTGACTTCTTAGACTTGGAATCACTGAAACAAAATAAGGTTTTAAAGTTTTTGGTATGAAAACAATTTTTCCAGGAACAATTTTAAACATTTTTTTCTATTTGGTTTTAAAGAGACCAAGGAATTTTACAACAAAACATGACTAACTTCCTGAAGACAAGAAAGCAGATTTTAAAGTTCACCTCCAATTCACTGAAAGTACTACTTAAAAGTATATAAACAAAGCATATGCATCACAATGGGAAGTGAAAATCTATTAAATAAGATCAGAAGAACAATGAAGTATCATGAAGTCAGCATGAAAGATTCAAAAGTATACTTCAATGGTCTCCTTTAAAAAAATGTTTGTTCACTCTGGAATAAGCATGATGAATCAATCTACTGCCATCGTCTCTCAGTCTTTTACTGTAAAACTGCTGAGGTAGAGCTACATATGGAAGCCACTGTTGTTTGCCTTTCCTAGTCCCCCCAAAAAGACCTGTCACTCAAGGAGTTATATCAAGACCCTGTTGTGAGGCCAATTACCTGGATGTCACTGCTTTGTATGACATGAGCCAGGAGGGGTATGTTTCTCTCCTCAGACACTAAACTCAATCCTCTACCCTCCCTGGCCCCATTCAAAGTACTTCTGAAACCAGAGCACCATAGTTTAAAGGCAAGGGAAGGCATAGTTTAAAGGGAAGGCATAGTTTAAAGGGAAAATTCAAGACAGCAAAACAATCCTCATTTCTCTGCAAGTATATATTCTGGTGCCTTACAACTCCCCTACACATATGTTAGCAAGAGTACTATAGTCGCAATCTTGTCAACACCAAGGGGAAACTGGAAGAAGCTGCTAAAAGACCCATTTTGTTGCTTTACAGACACACCCTACATTTTAGAATTTCTATCATTCTAATCCTTAATTAACAAATTATGTATTACGTCAAAAAATAATTATAGTTTTTACGTTCAGAGCAATGCCTTCTTTTAAGAAACTAGCCCTTTACTCATGTAGTTTTCCAGTACAATAGAAAATTCAATATAAAAAGAAAATTACCCTAAGGCTTCTTTGGAATAGTACTCCATTAGAGTAATAAGACTTTGGAGATTTTTCTCAAGACTGAAAACATGGCCAACAGCTGATCTTCCCACAGGATTAAAAGTAATCAAATAAAGATTGTGAAGGGTTCCCAAAAGATCTGAATGGTCAGTTTCTTCACTGGCTGTGCAACGCTGAAAATGGCTGAACAGTTCTGTAATACACTGCAACGTCTGTGTTGAGTCCTGTAGCCACAAGGCAAATGCATCATCAATAACACCATCAGATTGAAGACCTTCCTCTTCATCTTGATCATAAAGGTGACACAGAGCTCGGATCAACAAATTTGTTGCTTCATATTCCGACATAAAAAAAAGAAGACCTTTTTGTGACTGTGCAAGAAACTTTAAAACATCTTTTGTGGCTTGCAGCACACCAGGGTGGGCACTTGTTACTGGAATTGATAGAAGCAAGGTAACCAACTCCAAGAAGTGATGACTATGAAGATACCTGTAGAAAATTTAATTACATACATGAAGTCAGTGCAAAACATTCTTCATTTATGCTCTTCTCTCCACTGGGTCACATAAAAGTGAAAGTTATGTAAGGCTTTTTTCTAGCTAACATTCAACGGATGCTGGACATATAACTGTTGACAAGTCTTCTCTTTCCAGAATCAACCTTGACTTTAAATTCTGGGCTTTCTTTCCAGACCACTTATCAAATGATCCTTTTTCACCATGGTCCTACTCCACACCTGGTATACCACTATAACTGATTTAGTGTATGTACGAAAAATATAGTACATATACTATAAAAATATGTAGCTTATTTATATTCACTACAGGTAGTATATCTGAATTAGTTTTTCTAGAGAAAACAAATTCAAATTATCAATTTTTAGTATTTCAGAGTTAGTATTACCATACATAGCACTTTTATCAAACCCAAGAACCACTTTTTTTAGCATACATAGTTTTAGAAGAAAAAAGTATGAACTTACTCAAGATCCCAAAACAGACACAAATGCTACTGATAAGAGTATTTTCACTGTCCTAAAAATATTGTGCTCCACGTATTCATTCTTCTCCCTTACCCTAACCCCTGACAATCACTGATCTTTTTACTATCTCCATACTTTTGCCTTTTTCAGAATGTCCTATATCTGGAATTATATAGTATATAACTGCCTGTCATATTACTCCTTAAACTCAGGTTTCTATTTTAGGATAATAAACACCTCCAGTAACTTCTTGACTGTGAAGGCAAACAGAACCCTCAAGAAGCCAAAACCCCAGAAGTACTAGGTATAAGAGCTTCTTTAACCACTTTGTGGAATATTCAGAAAATAGTTAACACTGCAGGCCTCAGACTACTTACTCTTAAGAACACCTTCTTACATGGTGGGCCTTTGGTTAGCCTCTGGGAACTTGGGATTCGGGAGGGGTTCCCATCACCCAACTGATAAGAATGCTCACTGTGCCTCAAAAGTGTCTATGAAAACAAAACACTGAATACCTGCTTTCCTTCTGGGAGGCTGGGATTTTGTTACACAGTAGATATTGGGGGCCTATTGGCTATCCTCCAATAAGAAGCTTGGATGTTGAGATTCTAATGAGCTTCCTCAGTATGCAACATTTCACACACATTGTCACAATTTGTCGCAATTTCTCCCAAAACTGGGGGAATTAGGCAGGTCCTATAGGACTCCATTGGAAAAGGACTCTGGAAGCCTCTAACTGGCTTCCTCAGGTTTCTCCCCATGTACCCTTTTCCTTTGCTGATCGTGCCTAGTATCCTTTTGCTGTAATAAATCATAGTTGTGAGTTCAGTACTGAGTCCTGTAAATCCCGCTGGCAAATCCTAAGAGTGATCTTGGATGCCTACATAGGTGACATCAGAACCTTACCATCACTTAAAATATAGTTTTCCCACACTAGTGTATTTCTCAGTTTCACTATCTATTCTGAAATACAGAGTATCCTTACACAGATATGCATTACTTACAGACAAATTTAAAGAAACAAAATCAACCACATAAAACTGCCTGTGGTGATCTGTGAAATATTATTTTCCCAAACCAAAAATGTCTTACCTAAAGAGAACAGGGTATGGATCATCCCTTTCTGGAGGTCCAGTAATACGTGCCATCGTTGGGAAAGACTTAACAGGTGGCTGGATCATTGTGTGAGGCGCGGTTTCCATTAAATGGAAAACTTCTTCTAGGAGATTAATAAGCTTTTCTATTTCCCCTTCACTTATATTTGAAGATTCCAAAAGATCCATATCCATTGAAGTGTCTACCTCATTTTCATATTCTGGGTTTGTTCTCTCAAGTCCAGTATCTGTGTCATGATCAGGTTCACTATGGTTAGGAACAGATGAAGTCTTCTCTGCTAAATGGTCACCAAGTCTTTTAATCTCTGACAAGATTTCATAGAAATGGCACTTCTGAAGAATAGCTGAACCAGCAGTGACAACTCTCACAGTCTGATCTAAAAGTATCAGCTCCAGAAGTTTCTGATAGCCACTTTTTTCATTCTGCCTACCTCTTAAAAAAGCTTCCATTCCTTCTGTCATACTAATGACACTGTCCAAAGCTTTAAAAGCATTTAACTTAAGGGAAGATGAGACATGATCTGCAAACAGGAGCTCAAATAACCCATTGATTACTCCTGCTTGTAGCAATCCCATGACTCCTTGAGCCCCACATTCTGCTAGGGAGGACACTAATTTGGTCCCAGCTTTGAGTTGTCGGACATTTAAGGCAATGGGTTGGCGAAGAGCTACTTGTAAATTTAAAGCTTGCATGGTCCAGTCTACCAACTGGCCAAGAGAGTCTTGTTTTGTGTTTTTCAACTGCAAATAACTTAATCCTTTTATTATTAAACTTGGAATTTCTTCTAAAGCTGTTACCCATTTTGCACCTCTATCTTCCCGATACAAATCTAACAGCTCAGTTAACTTCACTGAGGCTTCTACTGCCCCTGAATTTTCTTTATCTGGACCTTGATCCTTCATTCTACTGATTTCAATTTCAAAAGTAGTCTTGTAAGGACAGCTGAAGTATAAGAGTGGTACAAGCTCCCTGTCGTATGGATCATATGTCATAGGAGGAACTGAAGCTAAGTCTTCAGGAGTGTATTCAACATCAAAGTTCGGATACTTAAAGGTTTCACGTTCCAAGTCAGCAATTCCATCTTCATCACTGGAAATTTGTTCATAACCATCATCCCCTGAAAATCAGTTTGAATAATAATTAATTATTACATCACTGTTGTTTAATGCAAAAAAATCCAGCTAATCAAAAAAATATTTTATTTAGTATGGCAAAAAAATAAAAGCTGATGACTTCTCAACAAAATTAACTCCCACCCGAACATCTTATCAACAATTACCAACATTTTATAATTTCTAATAGATTAATGAGAAACTTCATAAGCAAGGTCTTCTATCTGTTCAACTTTACAACTAACTCTGCTACCAATATCTTTTCCTCCAGAAATAAAATTTAAAATATCTTAAAGTAACAAAAATACCTCTCTCAAAAAGGAAGTCAACCTTACCCTCACGAAAGAGTATTTTTAAGTATTTTTAAGATACAAAAAAAATTGATGAACAAAGATTAAATTGAATAATGCCATAATCAAAAAACTAAACCAAATATTTTCAGTGAAAACATTTTAAGTTCTTTTATAACATTAATTTCATATTCCTGAATTTTTATTTCTCTTCACTTATCTATTGTATAGTTTCCTAGGTCTGTATTTTATTTTTATGGAAAAGTTGCTCACCTAAAATGCTTAGCTGGGCCAAAGCAAAGCTTTCTTATCATGATACATGAGCAACTTTCTCCTCTATTTCAAAAAAAAAAAAAAACAAGATTAGAGACAAAACCTGGTTTTACTTTTTAACACTGCTATTACCTGGCTGTGGGAAAATTGGTATGAGTAATAACAGTCTACATAAGAAAGGGAAATGTTTCTAGAGTATTCCTCCAGCATCAGCCATCTTTTAACATTCTTTCGCTCAAAACAAGTTGGCCTTAGCCATATACTCATATCTGAAAAGGTAAGGGCCTCCAAAGACCTGACTCTGGGATAAGCCAGATATCTTCTATTAAAAATCAAATTGACCAGCCTCTCTCTCTCTCCTTCTCTACAAAAAAGATTAAGAAAACAGCCTGCCTGAAATCTAACTACTACTTGCCAAATACAATAAATATAAAAAGTATTATTTGCTAATCTGGGAATAGGGGAAGCTAAAAAGTATCACTCAATAACCTAATTATTTGTATTCTGTAAAAGGGGCCCTATGATACCAAAATGACCCTTACTCTCATGTAGAATCATCCTCACTCTCGCTATTTTAGAAAAAATAAGGCAGTTTATCTGTCATTTTACATAAATGCTTTAACATTACATGCTATTTCTTAATTGCAAATTAAGAAATATTTTTAAAAACAAATTAATAAGAGTCTTGAGATCTCTTGTTGCTTTCAAAGGAAAAATAAAGCCTAATCAAAAGTCTCCATCATGTTGTCATACAACCCTGTATAATTGAGATTTTTTCCCCTGAATTTCTAAAAATGCAGCATTTTGTTAAAATATCTAACTGGCAGATATCTTCAGGAATTCCATCTAGCTTACGACACCACTCCTTACTCTGAAAACAGCCCACCAAATCTTTAATCATCTGGTATTTGCTACAAGATCTTGTTTCCCTGGCCAAAGCTGACGGTACCAAGGGGCAACTGATATTGTAGCAACCAATCTCTCTCCCATGAAAATGCAAATAAGAGCCAGATAGTTTAGGCTAGTTGGTAAAAAAGAGATTAAACCTGTGGGGTGAACAGAGAAACAACAGTTAGCTGATAGAGAGAAAATAAAGTAAAACATAAAGCAAACAAAAAACGGAATCCCAGAGGCACCCAGGTGGATCAGTCAGTTAAGCGTCTGCCTTCAGTCAGGTCGTGATCCCAGGGTCCTGGGATTGAGCGCTGCATCAGGCTCCCACAGGGAGCCTGCTTCCCCTTCCGCCTGTGTCTCTGCCTCTCTGTGTCTCTCATGAGACAGAGACATAAATAAATAAAATCTTAAAAAAAAAAGTCCTAATAAATATAACTCACCTTCACCTTCTTCATCCTCTTCACCTTCTTCCTCTTCATCATCTTCTTCCTCCTCAGGGATACTATCTACTGTATGGCGATCATCCTCATCCTCATCCTCCTCTTCCTCTACGTCCACATCATCTTCATCATCTTCTCCTTCTTCTTGCTGTTCCTCTTCTACTTCTCCTTCATCAGAATACTGCCCTTCCTGGGGAACAGAATTCCGATCAGGAGAAATGGGTTCAAAGTAATCTTCTCTGTGAGAAGCATCCTCTTCTTTATCACCAGACACTGAAAAATTGAGTTAAAACACAGATTATTTTAATGGTTTAAGCAACAGGAGTTAGCAGGACCGGATACTGCAACTACTTAATGACATTTTGGATGACTGAGCTCATAAATACCCTTTTTAAAAAACGGTAGAATTACTTGTTTTTAAAAATATTAAGAATCTAGGGGTGCCGGGGTGGCTCAGCTGGTTGGGCATCTGCCTTTAGCTCACATCATGATCCCAGGGTCCTGGGATCAAGCCCCACACCAAACTCCCTTCCCAGTGGAGTGTCAGCTTCTCCCTCAACCTCTGTTCCTCCTGCTGCTTGTGCTTGCTCTTGTTCACTAAGAGATAAATGAAAAATCTTAAAAAAAAAAAAATATTAAGAGTATATATTGCCTAAGTTTATACAGTGAGAATTAATAAAGTACACTATTTTTTTTTTTTTTTTTAGTACACTATTTTTTTTTAAAGATTTTTATTTAGGGGCACCTGGGTGGCTCAGTGGTAAAGCATCTGCCTTTGGCTCAGGTCATGATCCCGGGTCTTGGGATCAGGTCCCACATCAGGCTCCATGCAGGGAGCCTGCTTCTCCCTCTGCCTATGTCTCTGTCTCTCTCTGTGTCTCTCAGGAATAAAGAAATAAAATCTTAAAAAAAAAAAAAAGATTTTATTTCTTTATTCCTGAGAAACACAAAGAGAGAGAGAGAGAGAGAGAGAGAGAGGCACAGACACAGGAAGAAGCAGGCTCCATTCCATGCAGGGAGCCTGACGTGGGAATCAATCCCGGGTCTCCAGGACCACACCCTGGGCTGAAGGCGCTGCTGAGCCACCCAAGCTGCCCAAAGTACAGTATTTTATGTTTAACACCACAAACTAATCCTTTTCTTTTAACCTATTAAGTACACAAGTTATCATCTCTTCCAATATATACTGCTAATTTTTCAACTGGTACTCTTCTGTATACACCACTACAGCACTTTATTTTCTTTTTTTTTTTTTTTAATTTTTATTTATTTATGATAGTCACAGAGAGAGAGAGAGAGAGAGAGGCAGAGGGAGAAGCAGGCTCCATGCACCGGGAGCCTGACGTGGGATTCGATCCCGGGTCTCCAGGGTCGCGCCCTGGGCCAAAGGCAGGTGCTAAACCGCTACGCCACCCAGGGATCCCAGCACTTTATTTTCAAAGCAATTTTGCTATCACTTCAAATGAATGAACTGATTTTTTTTAAACAAGTTCACCTACCAACAGAAAAACACAAGGACATACTGCACAGGAAGGGGGGGGCATTCATTAAAATCTCATTACCTGTATCTAATTTTTTTCCTTTAATCAAAAAGCACTATAACATTAATTGGGGGAGGGGGGATGGACTGATTTTATTCATACCTGGCAATGGTATGGGATCATCTTCATCATCATCAGGTGGAGGTGGTCCTGGAGGAGTTCTTGGTCCCCTTGGCTGTGGTCTTGGAGGGCTTCCATTAAACTGATCTTCTTTCTCCCCATCAGCTAGTTTTAGTAGAGACAGAAAAAGAACTTTCAAATTACTAAAGTGAAATGAATACATGACAAAAATGCTGTTATCATTTGAGTTTTTCATCTTCAAAATATGCTGATAAACTTTTCCTTCCTAACATTTAACAAATGTTATTAATTAATTTATATTACAAAAGTTAGAATTTCTGACTTCTCTCACACCAAAATACACCCTTGGGCATTATCACAAAAAAATGAAGACGTATTTCCCTCAGGGAGATGTACACTTAAAGCTATTCCTAACAGTCTTATTTGTAAAAGTCAAAAACTAGAAACTACCAAAGTGTCTTTCAGTGGTTGAACAGTTAAGTAAGCTATGATATAATCATATTAATCTATAAACTATTAACATACACAACAAAGTGGATGAACTTCAAAGAAAATTATGCTGACTGGAAAAAGCCAAACTCAAAATACCTACTGCATGATTCCATTTATGTAACATTCATGAAATAATATAGTCATAGAGATGGAGAACAGATTAGTGGCTGCCAAGAGTTAGGGATGTGTGGGATGGGTATAGCTATTGAAAAATAACACCAGGTAATCTTGTATCTTGATTGTAGTGGTGGTTATGAAAGGCTATACATAATATAAAGCTATATACAGCTATAAACACACACATGCACACACACGTTTATGACTGGTGAAATCTGAACAAGCTCTATAAAGAATTTTGTTTTGATATTGTTCTACAGTTGTAAAAGATGTTAATAGTGGGGGAGCCTGGGGAAAGAGTACACAAGACTTCCTCATGCATTTCTTTGCAACTTCCAATGGATCTACAATTATTAAAAAAAAAAAACACCTAAAAACATACATATATATTCACAGACATAAAATACATGAGCGTATGTGTCAATTTTAATACAAGACAGTAAATTTAACAAAAATTCTGAGTAGCCACTATATATGTTAGGCACTGTGACAAGACTAGATCTGATAAGACTAAAAACACAAATGTAAAAAAAAAAAACCAGACTCTCAGTCCACAAAGAGCTCAAAGTCTGGTAAAAACAAAAACAAAAACAAAAAAACAAATGATCACAGAAAACAAAAGATTAAAAGAAAAAGAAAAGTGATGGGGGCCTGAGTAGTTCAGTGGGTTGGTGTCCAACTCTTAGTCTCCACTCAGGTAATGGTCTCATGGGTCGTGATATCAAGCCTCCTGTTTTTAAACTCTGTGCTCAGCAGGAGTCCGCTCAGGATTCCCTCTCTCTGCCTCTCCCTCTGCCTCTCTCCCCAAACCTCCCCCACCCCTGCCCTCATCCCATACTCTCACTCTTTCTAAAATAAATGGATAGGGGCACCTGTGTGGCTTAGTGGTTAAGCATCTGCCTTTGGCTCAAGTCATGATCCTGGGGGTCCTGGGATCGAGTCCTGCAGGGAGCCTGCTTCTCCCTCTCCCTATGTCTCTGCCTCTCTCCTCTCTGTGTCTCTCATGACTAAATAAAATCTTTAAAAATATAAAATAAAATAAATAGATAAATCTTTTAAAAAGAAAAAGAGAACTGAAAGATTAACTTTACTGAACAAGTAAGATTTTTTTTTTTTTTGAACAAGTAAGATTTAAGAAAAGAAATGAAAGGGGCCCACTCCTCAATTCCTTTGGAAATAATTTTGATATTAAACTATGAATAACCACTAGATTATATTACATTTACATATTTTAAATTTAAAAACCTCATGTCAATTCAAAAAGCATTCTAGGGAAACTAGAGGAAGAAAATAAAATGTAGGGACGCCTGGGTGGCTCAGCGGTTGAGCATCTGCCTTTGGCTCAGGGTGTGATCCCAGGGTATGGGATTGAGTCCCTCGTCAAGCTCCTTGCAGGGAGCCTGCTTCTTTCTCCCTCTGCCTATGTCTCTGCCTCTCTCTCTCTCTCTCTCTCTACATCTCTCATGAATAAATAAATAAAATCTTTGGAAAAAAAAAAAAAAAGAAAATGTATCCACGTCAACATAAAAAGAAACACTTATAGGAAAGAACTGGGAGACTGATGATATCTTCCCAAGTTTTAAAAAGATTCAAAAGGTGAAAGAGCTATTTGAATTACCTTTTCCTACTATAGTGAACATAAGCGTTATTGACAAAGACAAATTTAAAATTCTCACCATGTTTTGGATTCCTTTTCAAACTTGGCTGTGGTTGGGGAGGAGGTGGAGGTGGCGGTGGTGGAGGTGGAGAGTCTCTGTCATGACTTATCACTCTATCCACTGATCCGTATATTGCCAGTGTCAGACAATTATACCAGCCTCTTAACACCAAACCATCGGTATTCACCTAATTTGTTGGGGGAAAATATCTTTCAAATTAAAGTTTTAATATGCCAAAAGTAAACTGATATCAACTTACTCTGTGGTTAAACTAAAGTGAAAAGGTCAACTTGGTGGAAATTTACCCAGAAGCATAGATAGCTTTTATATGGCCCTCCAGAATTGCCATACCTAAGCCTGTCTCAACACTACATCTCCCCTGTCTGATACCTGATGTCAACCCTGTTCAAAAAGCAAAACCAGATTCCCAATCAAGAGAATAGAAATGAGAACAAAATTACATGGGAGTTACTGCCAACTAATAAATTAAACTCCAATAGGTAAGGAGGTCACGGAGGGCACAAAAGCACAAATTAGGTCCTGTCTGAAGAATTATAAAGTCCATAAAATTGTACAGCATTCTTTTTACATGCCCAACTCATACATGCAGGTGTATTTTATATATCCACATTGTACTTAAAAGCTAAGGGTAACCAGAAGCATTAAACAAAGTGTTTTCACAAAGAAACTTTCTCTTAAAATGATCAAAGACTTTATCAATGCCATTAACCCTCAATATTTTCTTTTGTTTTTCAATACTAATCTACAGTAATTGCCATCCATATTTTTACAATATCTATGAGAGATAGCCAGAGTGAATATCATCCACAGGTAAGAAAATAAGAGTGTCAGTAGAACCTGAACTAGAAACCAAAGCCACTGACTTCTGAGTTCTTTCCACTTTACCATGTTGAGTAAAGATGAAGTAATAAGTAGTAATTGGGCCCCTTCTGAAAGTATGATAAGGAAGAAGGAAAGAATTTTTTTCCTTGCTAACTCTAGCAAACTCCAGTAAAAGGAAACTGGGGGCCAGAAGAAAGGCTCAAAAAGACTATGCCCATGGATCAACAGATTCTAAACAGAAGCCCCAACGGAAGACAAATGAAGAAACAGAGAAGGTAATTTTTAGTCTAAACAGAATGTAGAAATTAAATATACACTTCTCCACTAAAAATACAATCAAGCTGAGTAGTCCCATATTAGATCACAGTTATTTTTGCATTTCAGATTGCCCAGGAATCAGCTCTTCTAGATGCTTCCAGAATGGCATTTTATAGATCAAGAAAAAAGGACATACTTTTGATATGAAAGGAAGAAATACAAAATACGTATTTGTTAAGAAATCTAAGGCACAGTGGTGTCTAATAACAATTAACTTTCCGGGATCCCTGGGTGGCGCAGCGGTTTGGCGCCTGCCTTTGGCCCAGGGCGCGATCCTGGAGACCCAGGATCGAATCCCACATCAGGCTCCCGGTGCATGGAGCCTGCTTCTCCCTCTGCCTGTGTCTCTGCCTCTCTCTCTCTCTGTGACTATCAAAAATAAATAAAAATTAAAAAAAAAAAAAAAAACAATTAACCTTCCTGTCATCCTCTGCACTTGCTAAAGGAAAAGAAGGAAAAGCACAAATGCTGGCCTCTTCCTGACTTACATTAGATTTAGAGGAAGGAAAAGCTTATGGGTAGACAATAACATTACACTGTCCTTGCTCCATTTTAAAATAGCTTCTAGACACAAGAGGAATCAGAAAAGAAATGATGTTATCCTACAACACAAGAACCAAATAGGCTGATATTCTGCATCACTGGTTTAGTTGGATCAAAACTTTCAATGAAAGTGAAAAAAAAAAAAAAAAAAAACAGTATGAACAAGGTGATTACCTTTGAGTTGGGTCTAAAGATGATAGAAGTATTCTCATCATATTCCAGGCTGCCAAAAGAGTAGGAATAAATATATAGGCTCAAACACTGAACATCACAGTCCATGAAGAAGTCTTTCTTCTAAACTTATAAGTTTTGATAAAACCAAATGCTAGATTATTGGTTTAATAAACCACAAAATGTAGTTTTAATTTATTCCCCCCAAAAGTTATCAATTAAAAGTAGAAAACAAACTCCTTAGACATTTTGATTTAATTGGTTTGGGATGAGCATAGGTATCAGTATTTTTTTTTTTTTTTTTGTATCAGTATTTTTTTAAAAAGCATCCCAGGTTATTCCAATATACAGCTAAAATAGAAACCATTGCATTATAACCTTCCAAATATGTATAATAAAACCAAATAAAATTCTATAATATTAAAAAAAATGAGCTGCTTCAGATCATCTAGGTTCCCTTCATTTTTTAAAAAAAGTTACATTATTAATATAAGTTAATAACTGAGTGAAGGATCAATTAAATAACAAGTGAAATCTAAAAAACTTATTTATGGCAAGGATAGAAATTTTTCCATTTTTAAGCCACCTTTAAATTTTTTACTTTACGAGTTCTAAGTAAACTCATTTAATGGTCAATTATTTTGTAGATATAAAAACAACTAGGTTTAACGATACCAAAGCATGTATTAGATAACCCAAAATGGGGGTTTCCATTAACAAAATTCTCATTTTATAAAAATATGACTATGGAATTTTAAATTATGCAGTGTGATATAAAAGACACAAATTTTTAGCTCTCAATGTGTTTACTCAGTTTTTTAAAAGAAATTTAATAGCCGTTTCTTCCAAATTGGAAGGTTATTATCAAATAATCGGATATATTTAAGAAATGTATACGACCAATAAAAAGCAAATAAAAGATGGCTAATGTTTCGTACATTTAAAATCTTATTTTATAAAGAAACTCAGCATCTTCCTGGGAGTGTAACATTGCTTTAATAATGCCAATTGACCAAATAAACCCCTGAGTTCTTGGGTCTACAAACAGTTATGTCCTTTTCTTTTATCCAAAGAATAAAAAGGTTTTCTTACTAACTCCTGAGTTTCTGGTGAAATTACCTAGTTGGTACATACCTTCCCAACCTATCGAAAACTGGGGCACTTGGTTTGCTTACATTGTTAAAGAATAAGTCTAACTGAAATGTGTGCGGAGAGGTCTCCCTGTGAATGAAACAAAGTTGAAACGTCAGCCTTTGCAATAATCAGTTCCTAAATTAAAACAAAAGACAAAGTACAAATTTAAAAGCAATTCTGGAATTATCTTAAGATTTAAGTAAAAATATACAGTTAATTGTAATATTTTCTATAATCTTATTCATATTCAATTCTCAAATAGACAACTATTCACTTTGAGTATTATTGAAAATGAAACTTTAATCAAGTATCATTAGCCTGGTACTTGGGCCATTTTAACACACATAAATATTTAAAATTTTTAATGTTATACTATAAAGGCAAATGATACTTAATTGTGATATCTAATTTTATAATTCTTTATAGCAGGATTATTCCCTTCCATTAGCAGAAAAGAACCAGGAGTTAACTAACTTCAAGTGATATAATTACAATTTGATTTCAACTTAATCCACATTAATACAAGATTATAATTTTAGCATCAGTGCCTTAAATTGTGACTTAAAGCTTAAATTCCTATTTGTATAGCAACAATTTACATAAATATTCTGATTCTTTTGTAGATGTATATAGTTAAAAGTAAGGCCTATTTAATTTGTGTTAGAATGAAATCCCACTTGATATATATTTCACCCTTGGCTAAAATTTCTTGGACTTAACTGAAAACCTTGATTTTAAATACCACATATTTTATTTACAAAAACTCCAAATGGTAAAAAGTATAATGCCCAGAGTATACCAAACAGGTTCCCTCATGCATGATAGAAGTACCAACAGGCACAATCGTTCTGAAAGGCAAGATGGCAATAATATTCAGAAGAATGAGAAAATGTTCACACCATCTGATCCAGAAATACGTTTTTCTAGGAAGTGTTTCTATGGAAACACTATTATACAAACAAGATTTTTTTTCAAGAGGATGCTCATCATACTCTTGTAATTTGAGAAGTAAAAAACACCTAATGATCCTCACACAAGAAACTAGCCAAATAAATTACAGTACAGTAGTACCCCCTTATCCACAGGGTACACATTCCAGGACCCCAATGGATGCCTGAAACCACGGAAAGTAATGAACCCTATATATACTATGTTTTTTCTCATATATATATATATATATATATATATATATCAACATATATATATCAACATATATATACCTATAATTTATAATTAGGCACAGTAAGAGATTAACAATAACTAATAATAAAACAGAACAATTATAACATACAGTAATAAAACCTGTATGAATGTGGTCTCTCAAAATATCTTACTGTACGGTACTCACTCTTCTTGTGAAAGGAGATAATAAAATGTCTATGTGATGAGATGAAGTAAGATAAGTGACAAAGGCATTGTGACTGAGCATCAGGCTACTACTTAGCTTCTGACAATCTGTCAGAAGGAGGACCATCTGCTTCTGGACTGCGGGTGACCGCAGGTAACCGAAACTCAGAGAGTGAAACAGTGGATAAGGGGGGGGGGGGTCTACTGTATAGTCATTCATTATATTATGCAACCATTAGAAATCATATTTTCAAATAATATTTAATGATGTGAAAGTAGTCCTGACCTAATGTTAAGTAAGATAAAGAAATACATAAAACAGTATATAGTTGGGTCAGAGTAGCATACCTTTACTTTACCCAAATTCAACTATGTATGTGCATGTTCATCTAGTCTTTCCCTCCTATTCTTCTTCAAACTAGACCCGGGCCTTCAATACCTCAAGTAAAGGAAAAAAGGGCTCAAATGCAAATTCTTTACTTCTGAGGCCCCAAAAACTCAGGTGCTAGTCACTGAAAAGTAATTTAAAGAATCAGTGGTTGGGCAGCCCAGGTGGCTCAACGGTTTAGCACCACCTTCAGTCCAGGGCACGATCCTGGAGACCGGGGATCGAATCCCACATGGGGCTCCCTGCATGGAGCCTGTTTCTCCCTCTGCCTGTGTCTCTGCCTCTCTCTCTCTCTCTGTGTGTGTCTCTCATGAGTGAATAAATAAAATCTTTAAAAAAAAAAAAATCAATGGTAATTTGCACTAGACTTTCATCTTAAAACTTGCTGACTCTAAAACCTAACCTCATGTGAGATAGGACACTTACAAAAAATAACAAAATATACAAACACATATACATTAAATAACACAATGTATCAAATGTAAGGATTTTCTCAGGACAGAGGAATTAAAGGGATTTCAATTTTGCCTATACATTTCTGAGTTTTATAATGAGAAAAAAAAAACACTAAAGTGGGATCCCTGGGTGGCACAGCGGTTTAGCACCTGCCTTTGGCCCAGGGCGCGATCCTGGAGACCCGGGATCGAATCCCACGTCGGGCTCCCGGTGCATGGAGCCTGCTTCTCCCTCTGCCTGTGTCTCTGCCTCTCTCTCTCTCTCTGTGTGACTCTCATAAATAAAAAAAAATAAAAAAAAAAAACACTAAAGTATGATGCACAAATATCACTTAATCTCTAACATTACTTCCTGACATTATATTTGCATGACTGTATTAATACTTCCTTTTACTGTTCTATAACATACTATGTACTATGTATACTATGTTTGGAATTATTAAAACATAAACTGCCATTCACCCCCAGCTAAGAAACAGAAGAAAGGGGACCCCTGGGTGGCTCAGTGGTTTAGCACCTGCCTTCGGCCCAGGGTGTGATCCTGGGGTCCTGGGATCAAGTCCCACATCGGGCTCCCTGCATGGAGCCTGCTTCTCCCTCTGCCTGTGTCTGTCTGTCTGTCTGTCTCTCTCTCTCTCTCTCTGTGTGTCTCTCATGACTAAATAAATAAAATCTTAAAATAATAAAAAAGAAAGAAAGAAACAGAAGAAAGAATGAGGAAGGAATATGTAACAATACTCCTACCAATTAAGGCCAATAGCAGAGGTCCATTTTACCAGCTGTTCTAGCCAGTCTCCAACACAGCCGTCAAAGACCCCTTGCTCCTGGTATTCTCATCACCTTTGTGTAGTTCGCTCACATGTTGTACCAGCAGAATATGTAATCAATAGAATATGGTAAAAATGGCAGTATGTCATTTCTGATACTAAGTTATAAGGCTATTCTCCATGTTGTGTGAGCAGCTCCATAGAGAGGACCTTCTGAAAGGAATTGAAGTCTCCTAACAACAGCCATGTGAGTGAACTTCTAAGCAAATTCTCCAGCCCCCAGTGAAATCTTCTGAGACCGCAGCCCTGGCCTATATCTTGACTATAACATCATGAGAGAACTTGAGCCAACTAAGCCATTTCTGGTTTACTGACTCTCAGAAATACTGTGAAGCAATAAATGTTTACTGTTTTAGGCTACTAATTTTGCTTTAATTTGTTATGTAGCAACAGATAACTAAAAGACCTTCCTTGACCAAAAGAAGTACAATTACATAAAACTGTTAGATACACTATCACTCTCCCGTCTTTCAAACTCTACATACATCCCTCTTAAAGGAAAAAATAGGAAGAAATTATAGGAAAATATAAGTTTTAATTTCCTTAAACATGGAAAAAAGATAGGAATTAATTATGATTTCTCATTATAAACGTTAATACTTATTGTTTTGTATCTGTTTTACTTTTGAATGGCCTGAAAACCTTTGAAGATTTTAAATCTATTTCTACAAATAACCAACTACTTTTTATAATTAAGAAGAAAAGAGCCCTTAACTTTGAATCTGTACCATAACACTGACTACTAAGTACCTGGTTTAACTCTTACAAGTAATTAAGTTATCACAGCATGCACATAATGAAATGTGGTATTGAGACTATGAGCTAAAAACTCACATAAACGTAAATGAAATGTGGTATTGAGACTATAAGCTAAAAACTCACATAAATGTATCATATATATTCATGCTTCCACAACCCAAATTTGGCTTATATTTCCAATTCATGCAGTTAAAATAAGATGAGAATGATTATTCATGTTACAACAAAGATCAAATTCCTCTGTTTTAGGTCAGTTGTTAAAGTTATCAATAATACCACATCAGGGACCATGTCTCACATTTTGTTTATTCCCACAGAGCGTAAGAGAAAGCATCAAACAACTACTTGCTAATTACAACTAAAGGATAATGTGAAACTAAAATTTATAAAAAGCCACACGTATCAGGTTACAAAGATAATCATTAAGTCATGAAAACTGATATGATATAAAAGACATATTTCCAAATATTCAAACTCTTATTTATTTTCAAGGAAAAAAATGAGTTAAAAATACTTCATCTAAAAAACACCCTTTATCTACGAGATTGTGCCACCCTAGAATATTTTAGAAAATATAAACACATTTCGCCAATTAAAAAATAAATAAAATTTCATCTAGCACTTAGATCAAATAATTGTTCTTTTCAAATATATAATGATACATGGATTATAAAAAAAGATCTATAATCAATTATAGTATGATGTAATATAACTATCAATGAATAGAGTTTTAGGGTTTTTTGGGATTTTTTTTACTTCCAAAATATTACCTTAAATTTTTGCATTTAAGAATATGTCTAGGACAATCTTATTCACAAACACTTTTAAAAAGAAAGTGACTTACCCGTATGCTCTATTATCTGGCAGGCTGCTATGAGCTCTTACTCCTGGGGGTATGACTCGGACTTCATTGATATAAACCACACAGGGAAAACGAACTACATCTATGTGAGAACTTTGCTTTTAAAAAAAAGGGAAGGAGAAGGACACACTGTAAGTAAAACACTCTGTCTATTCAAGATTTATTTTGTCTTCAGTTAATTTCTTAATCTTAAACTCCCTATCATTAAACCTGCATTATATTATTTATAATACTGTAGAAATCATGTTTTGAAAATAGCTTATGATTAAATGTACCTAGTTAAATCTCTCCATGTGTATAATAACATTTTCTGCAACGTATCTGCCTCTTTGCTGATGTTCTGAGGCCAGTATAGACCCCACAATCCCTTACTGTGAAAGATGTCTTTTATAATCCTGACTTACTAGGTTTTCAGAAAGGTAATATGATAAAAATACTGAGTATTACTCAACACCTCCTGCTTCTGGGGGCAGTACCTTGTAATCAAAACAGTATTTCTGCAACTACATGTATAAACATTCACACTAAATAAAGATTATGAGTACCATGTCAGTTCAATCAGACTGCAGGACCAAATGAATTCAGGGCAGATTTTTCTACAATTTTGAATTTCTGAATTATAGATAAGACACTGCAAATCTGTCCTTTAATTTGCTTAATTTAAACTTACATACTAACTAATATCAAGAGACCAAATACTTAATAGTTGATCCCTGAAATTCAAAAAAGAATCTACAAACTGTTTACCACAATAAAGAAATGGACAGCATAAATTATATTCAGCATACATTTATTTCTATGCATTATTTGACACACTATCAGACAAAGGTGGCTTTTGTGATCAATAATTTAAAAAGAATTTTTCATAGTTTTTGGACTTAAATCAACTCTTTCTAGCAGTTCAGCTAACCATGATTATTTAGTGATCAAAATTCATGAGAAGAATGGTTCGTGTTATTTGTATCTAAAAAGACTGAATCCTGAGTCTCTTAAAGTTACACAAAATATCATGCATATCAACAGACAAAAGATTATTTAAGTTAGTCTTTCCTAAAATGTGAGAGAGGATGACTTCCCAATTTTGCATTTTAAAACTCAGAGATCATGATTAAATATATAGGCATAGAAATCTTATAATGTTTACTATTCAAATGCATTTAAAACCTCTCAAAGATATAAAACAAACAAGATAAGTGCAAAGTGAAGCTGACTGCTAGCTATCTTTCAAAACCCATTTTCTTCTTCTGCTAATTAAGCCTGAGCTGGGCACAAGTGAATGAAAGACTGGATTTCCCAGACTCCTGGGAAGCCACTGTGGACATCTGATCACTAAATTCTGACGGATGGGATGGAAATGGAAATGTGGCAGGCAAATCTGGATCATGTCCTTGCGGGAAGGTCCAGACTTCAGAAACTCCTACTTCTTGTTCCAAAATTCTGCTGCCTTTCTAGAACACCAATGGTATGGGTAAGCTATCTTGGACAACGCAGGCAATACCCTAAGGATGGCAGAGGAACAGTATAGAAGGAATATGGGTCTCTGACCTGGTGGAACTGTCATATTAGCCTTAGAATATTTAACACCCAGATTGAGAGAAAATCCTATTTTACCAAATCTACTGTTATTTTGACTTTTGTGACACTTGAACTTGTATCCTAATTATTACGAATACACCGTTGATATTCCACAAATACTACAGATTTACATAAAATAAATTAGCATTTTTGTCTCAAACTTTGGTGCTTTGTTTCCTTCCTGTAAGGAATTTTTTTTAAGACTTTATTTATTTATTTGAGAGAGAGTGTATGCGTTAGCAAGAGAGGAGGAATCTCAGGCAGACTCTGTGCTAAGTGCAGAGCAATGATGACCTGAGCTGAAACCAAGAACTGAAAGCTTAACTGACTAAGCCACCGAGGTGCCCCTATAAGAAACTTCTCTACTTATAAAGTGTACTATACAGAAGCTCCTTTGTTTACATGTTATAAATTCTCATTAATATGTACAAAGAAAAAAAAAATATGTACAAAGAAACTTAGAACAAAGTTCATTAATTGCATCCTCCTCTACCCTGCCCTATACTGATTAATTAATGGTATCAATAGTTAGGGTATAATCACTGTGGACCTAAAATAAATGAACTTAAAGGTTTTATGAACAGCCTTTCAAAATCTATTTTGTTTGTAAATAGAAGAATTTCTGTAGAAGTTGCTGCCCCTTTTATTCACTATTTATTTCTAAACATTTTGAGGTATCTATTATCTTCCAAGGAATGCCAGGTCCCAAAGACACCAAGACATAATTCTCAGCCATTAAGGAAGAGACCATCTATTGTCTCTTGACAATATATTGACATATATTGCTATGATACAGACTCACACAGGATACTGTTGAAAGTCAAAGGGGGTACTTATCAGATTGTGGGCAAAAACTTGTAGCAAGGAGAAGAGGAGAGTCAGGAAACATTTTTCAAAAGAAGTAGCACCTGAGCTAAGTAAGTCTTTAAGGAAAACAAGAACCAGTGGAAAAGGAGGAGAAAGAACAACTTTCCAAGCAAAGGGAGAAGCATGCACATAAGGGAATACAAACAAGAACTTGGAAGGTTCAAGAAACTGTAAGCATAGTTCACCGTGACTAGAGGGCAAAATAGGAGAGAAAGGGAAGTGGGGCACAGAAACTAAACACAATCAATAAAATTACAAGAAATACAATTTTCATCCATCGTCATAAGTCAATTCCAAATCTAAATCACCATTTAGGACCTCCCTCCCAAGCCCCAGACCACTATCACCGACTGCCAAACAGACATCTCCACTAGATGTCCCTCTGGTAGCAAAAACTCAACAAGTCCAAAACTGAAATCTTCTGTATCAGTGATAGCAACATCATCCACACAATGGCCAAGACAGAAACCATTACCATCCTTTGCTTCTTTCTCATTTTCTCACCTAAACCATTCATTTAAAAACATCAAGTCCTATTATTAAACCTCTAAACAGCTCTCAAATCTGTGTGTTTCTCAGGGTGCCTGGGTGGCTCAGTGGATTAAGCATCCGCCTTTGGCTCAGGTCATGATCCCAGGGGCCTGAAATCGAGCCCCACATTGGGCTCCCTGCTCACTGGGGAGCCTGCTTCTTCATCTCCCTCTGCCCCTACTCCCCAACTCTGCTCTCTCTCAAATAAATAAAAACTAAATTAAATTAAAATATCCTTAAAAAATAAAAATCTTTAAAAATCTGTGTATTTCTCTCCATTATTGCTGTCACTTCTCTAGTTCTAGACATTATTCACATTATCTGGATTACAGCAATAGGATCTTAACTGGTTTTGTGCTTCTTTCTTGCCCCCCTCCTCCTACTGCAGTGTGATCCTTCTACAAGGTCAGTGTATCACTCCCCCGTTCCTTAATGTCCCCAGGCCAACTTCCTTGTCTAAGAAACAAGTACAGTCTTTTCTTATCACTATAAGTTTATAGACCCAACATACCATGCTCTTTCTCACCCTCATGCCCTTACTCATGGTTTTATCTCTACTCCCACAGTCCTCTCTCCCATCTCCTTTTAGATGTCTACTTTCTCTTGAAAGCTGTGCCACAGCAAGTCTAAATGGGTGCCTCTCCTTCTGAATCAAAAATCTCATATCAAACTAAACTGTAACTGCTTCTTTTCTCTCTCCCATTACAACGGTATTTCAAGAAGACAAAAACCAAGTCTCAGTTTACTGTTATATTCATAGTGCCTAGCATATTCATTTAATGAATGAAAGACTTTTAAAGTGCTTAATAAAGGCTGATTGAATTATGTTTTCAGAGAGTAAAAATATTACAATGAAGTAGGGGCTTAAGATATCTCAAAGAATACAGGGGTGCCTGAGTGGTTCAGTTGGTTAAGCATCTGACTTTGGCTCAGGTCATAATTTCAGGGTCTTGGGTTCAAGCCCAATGTGAAGCCCCACATCAGGCTCCCAGCTCAGCAGGGAGTCTGCTTCTCCCCTCCCTCTCCCTCTGTCCTTCCCCCTGCTCATGCTCTGTCTCTCAAATAAATAAAATCTTAAAAAAAAAAAAAAAAAAAGATATCCAGAGTGTCTAGAGGAGTACATAAATCTAGGAACACAGGTTGGTAATGGGAAATCATGGAAAACTTATGACTGTGAAGCTAACAAGAAGGTGAAGAAGAAAATGGTCAACTTCCAGGACTCTGAACCAGTCACCTTCGGAAAGAGTTCCTATGTGTTTCGAAGTCACAGTAAAACAGTCCCCCCATCCTTACTCTTCTATCCCTGAAAATATTTTTCTTCTCTTTTTACCCTCTCCTTAAGGAGCTAGCTAGCTAAGGCTATCTCATCTATTCCTACCACTTCCATTATTACTTCTATTCAGAGAAGTTCTAAATTGGTTTCTTAAAGAAACTCTAAAAGTAAGACTGGGAAACCTGGGTGGCTCAGTGTGTTAAGTGCCTGACTCTTGATATCAGCTCAAGTGATGATCTCAGGGTCATGAGATCTGGCCCCATGTCAGCATCTGCACTGAGCATGGAACCTGCTTGGGATTCTCTCTCTCCCTCTCCTTCATGCTCACTTCATGCTTCATGCTCATTTCATGTTCTAAATAAATAAATAAATAAATAAATAAATAAATAAATAAATTTCTCTTTACCCCTCTCTCCCCCCTCCCACCCTGCTCTCTCTCTCTAAAAAAATAAATAAAACAAAATGAAGCAGGATTTTCTAGAATCAATCATTCCTGTAAAACTATCATTTAACCCAGCAATTCCACTCTAGCAAGTAATAAGTAATTAAAGATGCATTGGGGTGCCTGGGTGGCTCAGTCAGTTAAGTGTCTGACTCTTGATCTCAGCTCAGGTCTTGATCTCAGGGTCATGAGTTCAAGCCCCACACTGGGCTCCATGCTGGGCATAGAGCCTACTTAAAAAAATAAAACTAAAAAAAGAAAGATGCATAAAATAACTTTTATACCTACAATTTACAGACTTCAAAAATGACACATCACTGTAAAAAGTTAGAAAACCAAATGTATGAGATTATATAAATAACAGCACTACCACTTAAATATTATGCAGTCATTAAAAATGGTATTATATAGAATATCTAGGGAAAGAAACAGGATAGCTAGAAGACAAGTATAAGATAAGACATACTAAAAAAAAGGCATACTTTCTACTATATATCTTTTTGTACCTTTTGAATATGTACCTCATACATGTGTTTAGTCAAACTAAAAAGATAATGTTTTAAAATGAAGTATACTTTTAAAATGTTACATAGGCATAATTCTTGATCTACAAAGATACAAGACAAACTGTTAGGTGAGAAAAGAAACCATGAAACAGTATTACAGTATAGTACCTCAATGTGAGTGATGGGTACATACATTTAAGCATATATATCTATAAGAGGATTTGGAAAAAAATTAAAAAGCTATTATAGCTCGGATTAAGAAAGATAAGACTATGAAAGCCTTTGCTTTTCTGTACTTTCTTATTTTTCTATGATGGAATTAAAATTTACTAAAATAAGTTATTTTTTTTAAAAAAAAAAAGGTTATATAAAACCACAAACACAATTTGTAATTCATTTAGCACTACTAAAACCTCTTTCAGTGTTCCTCCTGGGAAATTTGAATAAATATCTTCTTCACCAGATTACAAACTCCTTTGAAAGCAAGGGCAATGGATTTTGGGAGTTTCTGTTTGTTTTCTTTTTTGTACTCTCCCTCATAAAGCTCTACCTAACCTTCAAAAACAATTGGTAGGGATCCCTGGGTGGCGCAGCGGTTTGGCGCCTGCCTTTGGCCCAGGGCGCGATCCTGGAGACCCGGGATCGAATCCCACATCGGGCTCCCGGTGCATAGAGCCTGCTTCTCCCTCTGGCTGTGTCTCTGCGCCTCTCTCTCTCTTATGTGTGACTAGTTATGTGTGACTATCATAAATAAATTTAAAAAAATTAAAAACAAAAACAAAAACAATTGGTAAAAGAGATTCCCAACTTCCTACTGAGCAAATCTCTCTGGTGAACCACTAAACACACCAAAAACTAAAATACCTTGTTCCCATCAAACCCAACTCTAGACTTCTCCATTACTATCAATGGCCCCATCAGTTCTCTAGTCTCCAAAACTAGCACTCCACCATTTTTGACTATTCTTTCTTCCTCACACAATCAGTTACCACACTGTTAAATCTATAACCAAAATTCATCTCGTACCTATCCCTTCCTACTTAGTCCCACTGAGAATGGCACTGCCTTAGAGCCAGGAAATATGTCTGTATGCCTTCCTTCATCCAGCTATGTCACTTTAGGAAAGTCACGTAACCTCTCACACTCAGTCTCATCTATAAATTGGGGATAAAAATCTTTCAGAATTCTTGAAAGGATTAAAGATAGTGTATTTCAATATACTGCACTACACCTTGCACAAAATAAGCATTCAATAAATGCTGGCAATGATAACTGCCTACCCACTAACCTGGAACTTCCATTACATCTCACTTTTTCTTCTCGATTTGCCACCTGTAATTTTTCTGAACCATTTTAGGCATTACTGATCAATTAATTGACTTAATGTATTTTACTAGTCATTTAATTTGCTTGCTCAGAAACTATTTCCTACAAAATAAAGTCCATTTCCTTTGCTGAGCATTCAGGGAACTCCATGATGTGGCTTCAAACTGCCCATCAGCTGCCACTTCACTCTAGGACTTTTGGAATACTCCACAGAGGACTGGCTACTCCAGGACAATGCCCTGCTTTCTTATACACAATTGTGGGACATTTCCTCTTCCACCAAAGATCCAACTTCACATGACAACTACTTTGATGATGTCTTTCCTGATATTCTCAAATGAAGAGTCATCTCTCCCTCCACTGAAATTACATAGCCTTTGTTGGTAGCACCTAAAGGAGCTAAATAAATATTGACTGGGGTCCTAATGTCAGACACACAAAGATTATAAACCCTGAGGCACCTGGCTGGCTTAGCAGGTGGAACGTGCAACTCTTGAACTCGGAGTCAGGAGTTCGAGCCCCACACTGGGTGTGGAGCTTACTTTTTTAAAAAAAGAGAGGAGGGCAGCCCTGGTGACGCAGCGTATTAGCACCACCTGCAGCCGGGTGTGATCCTGGAGACCCAGGATGGAAGACGTCAGGCTTCTTGTATGGAGCTTGCTTCTCCCTCTGCCTGTGTCTCTGCCTCTCTCTGTGAATAACAAAATCTTTAAAAAATAAAAATAATAAATAAAAAATAAAAAAAAAAAAAAGAGACAGCAGCCTGGGTGGCTCCGTGGTTTAGCGCCACCGGGCCCGGGGCCTGATCCTGGAGACCTGGGATGAGTCCCACACTGGGCTCCCTGCGTGGAGCCTGCTTCTCCCTCTGCCTGTGTCGCTGCCTCTCTCTGTGACTCTCGTGAATAAATACATAAAATCTTAAAAAAAAGAGAGAGAGAGAGAGGTGATAAACTCCAAGGGCTTCCCACTGCTTCTATATGCACTGACCACATTCTAACCCGGACCCTAATTTTGTGGCCCCAACCTCCAACACTTAGTTATAACTCCGTGGGAACAAACAGCTCGACATTCCACATCCCCCACAAGCCCTCGGCCTTCCCTCAGGACTCGGTTCAACCGTGAGCTCTACCGAGCCTCCCTCAATCACTGCCAGAACCGGCCGTCTCCTGGTCCTCGCTGTTTGTCTAAGAACCAGCGGAGCCACGCTCGACCCGTACACGCAGGAGTGAACCAACACTGATTTCCCGAAACTAGAAAGCCGCTGACTTCTCATATGCTTCTTTCACTTTTAATGGTTCTGCCTGTACACATGACGGGTTTGTTCTGATCCAACTGCTAACTCCAGGGGGTTTCGGGAGCCCCGCTGGCGTGCGGCCGCAGAGGACGGCCGTGGACCAAGACCAGGGGACAAAATGAAGAGACCAGGGCGCGCCCGGTGAGGGGGCTCCGCAGGGAGCGCCTGCCTCGGGCCCAGGGCGTGACCCCGGGGTCCTGGGATCGAGTCCTGCGTCGGGCTCCCTGCGTGGAGCCTGCTTCTCCCTCTGCCTGGGTGTGTGTGTGTGTGTCTCTCTCTCTCCCTCAGGAATAAATACATAAAATCATAAAATAAAGCGACCAACAATTTCACCGTTTGCAAGACGTGCGGGGGTCTCGATTTTTACACGGGAAACGGTCGGAAGAACCAAAGTCAGTCAACTTTTTATTTCGCCACACACAGCGTTACGGCCGCAGCCGCACTGTCTCCGACCAGGGCCGAAGGGTCGCTCCGGGCCCACGTCGGAGGAGCCGCGTGCGCCCCGGGTCCCCGTGGTCCCGCCGCGGGCTCCGTGAGCGCTCCCGCCGGCCCTCGGGGGCCGCTGACAGGCCGCTCCGTGCCGCGCAGAGGTCGCGGGGTCGGCCCCTCCGGGACGACCGCCGCGCGACACCGCCGCCGCCGCGCCTCAGCCGCGGCCACGCTCCGCTCCGCTCCGGCCCCTCCTCGGCGAGCGCTCCCCACGCCACGGGCGTCCGTCCGAGCGAGCGGACTCTTCTTGAGCCCAGTGCTGAGGTGAGGTGAGGCGGGCGGGCGGCGCAGCCCCGAGTGCACCGCTGAGGGGGGCGCCCCCGGCTCCGCCCCCGGCGCTGTCAAGCCCCAAGCCGTCCGAGCCCCCGCCGGGCTGCCGCGGCCCACGGCGCTCCCACAAAGGGGCCAGGCGGGCTGAGCGGCCACCGCGCCCCGACCCCGCGCAACGGGGGGGCTCCCGCCGCCCGGCCTCAGACGTGGTGCCCACACCCAGGCGGGCGGGGGGCGGGGAGGGCGCCGCGTCTGTGGGGAGCCCGAGCGGCAGCCGGCGGGGCGAGGAGTCGCGGCGCGCCCCACGGCCCCCTGAGGGTCCCCGCGGCGAGAAGCGGCGTCGGAGTCAAGTCCGGGAGCCTTACCTCAGCGCTCGGGTGTTTAAAAGTGTCTAAAAATAGCAGCTCCATCGCCGAGTCCACCGCCATGTTCGCGGCGGGCGGGGGCCCAGGGGGAGGACTTCCGGGGCAGCGCTCCAGCCGCGGCGACGGCGGCTCGCGAGACGCGGAGCCCGCAGCACTTCCGGTGCCCAGCGCGCCGGCGCCGCGAGCCTCGGCCTGCCCGGAAGTGCGTCGCCGCGGCGAGCCCCGCCCCCGCCTTCTGCCGCGCGGCCGGGGGCGCCCGGGAGCTCGGGGAGGGGAGGGGCGGGGCGGGGCGGGGGGAGGGCGGGCTACGGGCTACGGCGTCGCCGGCGGCCCACGGCCTCCACAGCCTGGCCTTCTAGCGCGTTGCCGGCCCGCGACGGCCTGGGGGGCGGGCCGAGTGCCCCGCGGGCTGCGGGGAGGGGGGAGGAGGGAGGGGAGGACGGAGAAGAGACGGGAGGAGGGGGGAGGGAGGAGGGGGGAGGGAGGAGGGGTGAAGGTGAGGGGCAGGGGAGGAGGGGGAAGAGAGGGGAGGACAGGAGGGGTGGGGAGAAGAGGGGAGGATGGAGAAGAGAAGGGAGGGAGGAGGGGGAGAAGGGGAGGGAGGGGGAAGATATGGGGGAAAGAGGGGTGGAGGAGGAGGGGGGAGAGGGGAGGACAGGAGGGATGGGGGAGAAGAGAGGAGGATGGAGGAGGGAGAGGGGAGGAGGGGCGAAGATGAGGGACGAGCGGAGGGGGGAAATGGGGAAAGAGGGGAGGAGGGGGAGGGGGGAAGAGAGGGTGGACAGGAGGAAGAGGGGAGAAGGGAGAAGAGAAGGGAGAAGGGGAGGAGGGGGGAGAGGGGAGGGAGGATGGGGAGAAGAAGGGAGGGAGAGGGGAGGAGAGGGAAGACGGGGGGAAGAGGAGGGAGGGGGAAGGAGGGGAGGGATGGGGAGAAGAGGGGAGGATGGAGAAGAGAAGAGAGGAGGGGAAGAGAGGGGAGGGAGGAGGGGGAGAAGGGGAGGGAGGGAGAGGGGAGGAGGGGGGAAGATAAGGGGAAAGAGGAGGGAGGGGGAGAACAGGGGGAGGGAGGAAGAGAGAGGAGGATGGAGAGAAGGGGAGGGATGGGGAGAAGAGGGGAGGATGGAGAGGAGAGGGGGAGGGGGGAAGAGGGAGGACAGGAAAGAGAGGGGAGGGGGGGAGGAGGGGGAAGAGGGGAAGCCGCCCACGCCGGACACACGGGCGGGTGGGGCGGGGAGGTTCACTGAGCGAGGCTGAAGACTAAGGTTTTTTTTTAAGAAAGAGAAAACCTGTTATCTCAAAGAGGAGAGTTTTTTTTTTTTCTTTTTCTCATCTGCAAATGTGAATAATGATGCCTAACCCACCCACGGGCTTATCGTGAGAACTAGTGGAAATAAAATTGGAATCGTATAACGTGAAATGCCACGAACATAGAAGCAGAGAGTGAAGAGTTGGCCTCGTGTTGAGCAGTGGAGCAGCTGGAAGCGTTTGCAGCGCAAGGGGCACGGGGATGCCCCCGGGCTCAGTGTGGAGCCTCCGCCAGGGGCTCAGGCCACGACCAGGATCGAGTCCCTGGGGCTCCCCACAGGGAGCCTGCTCCTCCCCCTGCCTGTGTCTCTGCCTCTCTCTCTGCGTCTCTAGTGAATAAATAAATAACGTCTTAAAAAAAAAAAAAACTGGTACAAGCGCTTGGGAGAGCAGTTAGGAATTATTCGTAAAATGACATGTGCCTACCCCGCTTCTACGCTAATTCTCGCATATGTGCCCAAAGAAATACCTACACATAAAAGAATGTTCATGATAAAACTGGATATTGCAAAAAATCTGTTTATTGGCGTTAAGGAGTAATAAGGAAATCGTGGTATATGCATGCAATGTAATAACGTAGGAAGAAAAGGATGAGCTAGTTCCGTATCCACTAATATGGGTAATCTCAAATTATGGATAAACACGGAAAAGCAAACAGGTTGAAGAATACGTAGTGTAAAATAGCATTTATATAGTTCAAAACATGCACAATAATATAACTTGGGGGAATGTATATAAATTACAAAATTATAAAATGCATTGGAATGATAAACACTAAAATTTAAAGATAGTGGGAAACTGGACAAAGATGAAATCAAGAAGCTCATAGGAGCTTAAATTCTTCGTTTATGTTTCATTCTTTAGGTTGGTGATGGTTTCACAGGCATGCCTCACATTATTGTTTGTGCCTTCTGGTATGCCTGAAATATTTAATAATTATTTTTCTATTTCTTTCTTTCTTTTTTTAAAGCCTGCAGCACCCCGTATTCCCAGGCGGTCTCCCATCCCAAGTACTAATCAGGCCCAACCCTGCTTAGCTTCTGAGATCAGACAAGATCGGGCACGTTCAGGGTGGTATGGCCGTAGACTATTTTTCTATTTCTTAAAGCAAATCTCCATCCATACCCTTCCTTAGCCAGTTTCCTCCGTTAGCTAACAGTTCATCTTTTACTATTTGCTTTTTTTTTATGATTTTATTTATTTATTCATGAGAGACACAGATAGAGACACAGGCAGAAAGAGAAGCAGGCTTCCTGCAGGGAGGCGATATGGGACTCAATTCCAGGACACCCCCCCCCCCCTCCGGGATCACAACCTGAGCCAAAGGCAGAAACTCAACCACTGAGCCACCCAGGTGCCCACAATTTGCTTTTTCAAAGGACTGGTTTTTGCTTTCATATTTATTATTCCCACCATTCTTCTATTTTCTTTTTTCCTTTTTTTTTTTTTAAGATTTACTTATTTTTTTTAGACAGTGGGAAGCGGCAGGAGGAGAGCGAGAGAGAATCTAAAGCAGGTTCCATATCAAGCACTGAGTCCAACATGGGGCTCAGTCCTGCAACCCTGAGATTATGACCTGAAACAAAATCAAGAATCAGAAGCTTGATGGAGGACTGAGCCACCCAGGTGCCCCCATTAATAGACTATAGGTTGTTTTAGAGACTTAGGGTTGTTTTAGTTTTACGGGAAATTAAACAGCTAATACTGGATTTCTCATATATTCCCTTTCCCTCCTATTGAAAGATTCCCTAATTGTTAGTATCTTGCTTTACCGTAGTACATTCATGACAATTGATGAACCAGTATTGATACATTATTATTAGCTGAAGTCCATAGTTTACATTAGGGGCCACCCTTTGTTTTATGTTGAACATATATACTATATGCATATTTCAATTTTTAGATTATCTCTGAAAGAATTATGTAAGAAACTGTTGTTGCCTCCAGGGAGGGGAGCTTGATGACTAAAGTATAGAAATAGTGGTAATCTATCCCTGTGTGCACATATTTTGAAAGATGAAGAGTAAAGAAACTTGAATAAAGAACTTTTGTTGCATAGATAGAACAGAGAAATGAGGTGGTTGTGGTAGGGGGAACTGGGATCAGGAAAAAGTGTTTTTAAGATGGGAAATAGAACATGCAGACTGGTGGAAATCAAGCAATGGAGAGAGAAACTGATGATATAAGAGAATGAGGGGGTATCTGAGGTAGCAAAATATTGAGTGGGTGGGGGGCAGGTACGTGGTAGCCAAATAGAAAGTGACCTTTGCTAAAAAAGAATGCCTGCTCCCTGGTGACCAGGGGCAAGAAGGATCCATGGGTACACATGCAGATGGGAGTAATGATTTAATATGTGGAGTTGAGGAAGTTCCTTGTTGATGGCTTTCTATTGTCTCACTGAGATCATGAGCTATAATTGAGAGGACAGTCAGACGTGTAGAAGAAATAAAGTATTAACCAGACTTCAAGGAGAGCCTAGAATCCCTGATTGTCTATCACCTCACATAGTGTATAGAGCCCCAGATTCACTTCTTGCTCACTATTCTCACCTTGTTCCTATTGTAGCATTTGAAGATTCAGACATTCCCACCTAGATACGGCTCCCTTAATACAGAGGTATTTCTCAATATTGTCCCCTAGGACTTACATGGTTTCATCTGCTTTGAATGTGACTCCCTTGTTACGGCTCTCAAAAACCTATATACAGTAGCATGGGGCACCTGGGTGGCTCAGTCAGTTCGCATCTGACTCTTGATTTCAGCTCAGGTCATGATCTCAGGGTCATGAGATTGAGCCCCGTGTCTGGGGTCTACACTGGGGGTAGAGTCTGCTTAAGATTCTTGCTCTCAAAAAAAAAAAAAAAAAAGATTCTTGCTCTCTCTCTGACCCCCATACCCCACCCCTACTTATGTGCACTCTCTCTCTCTTAAAAAAAAAAAAAAACTACATACAGTTATAATAGCATCCAAAAGAATAAACTACTTAAAGAATAAATTTAACCAAGGTGGTGAAAGCTTTGCACACTGAAAACTATAAAATATTGCTTTAAAAAAAATTAAAAGGCAAATAAATGGAAAGACATTGGCCTTTTTTTTGTTGTTGTTTTTTTACAAATGGAAAATCTGATTCTCAAATGCAAATGGAATTTCAAGTGGCCCCACATAACAAAAACAATCTTGAAAAAGGAGAACACATTGGGGAGGACACACACATCTTGATTTCAAAACTTACTACAAAATTAGAGAATCAGTGCTGAGTGAAGTAAGTCAGTCGGAGAAGGACAAACATTATATGTTCTCATTCATGTGGGGAATATAAATAATAGTGAAAGTGAATATAAGGGAAGGGAGAAGAAATGTGTGGGAAATATCAGAAAGGGAGACAGAACATAAAGACTGCTAACTCTGGGAAACGAACTAGGGGTGGTAGAAGGGGAGGAGGGCGGGGGGTGGGAGTGATTGGGTGACGGGCACTGGGGGTTATTCTGTATGTTGGTAAATTGAACACCAGTAAAAAATTTTTTTTAAAATGTAAAAAAGTCAAGATATTTAAATTGAGTAATTACATATTATTAAAGGGTGAGCTACAAAAACTCTAGTTACAGGCAAAAAGAACCAATAAGAAATACCCTTTATTAAAAAAATTAAAAACAGCAAAAAAAAAAATTAGAGAATCAGAACTATAGCAACAGCATAAGGATAAACATATACAACAATAGAATAGAATTAGAGGCCAGAAATAAACCTTCACATATATAATGAACATATATGTCAAGGGTGCCAAGGGCATTCAATGGGGAAAGAATAATCTCTTCAATAAGTGATGCTGAGATCATTGGATATCTATATGCAAAAGAATGATGTCGGACCCTTACTTCATCCCATACACAAAAAATGAACTCAAAATGGGTTGAGGACTTAAGTACAAGAGCTAAAACCATTAAACTTTTAGAAGAAAACATGGGTAAATCTTCATTACCTTGTTTTGTTCACCAATACATCCTTAGTATCTGGCACACGCTAAACATTCAAAAATGGTAAAAAAAAAAAAAAAAAAAAAAAAAAAAAAAATTTAAAAAACATTCAAAAATGGTTATTGAGTGAATTGATTTTTTGTTTGCTATTTCGAATCACTTATGGAATTATATTTTGCATCGAATGTCATGTTATACATTGTATGCTTAGTCTGGACTATTCTTCCTCTTTCATTTTTATCTGCCTCCCTCATCAAATGATCAACTCCCCCAGAGCAGGGCTCTGTAAACAGCCCTTACTAGCTATTGCTGTTTGACCAGCCATAGTCTCTTTCCTTCTTTGATTGCCACCAACTTTCAGTGATAAAAAGAGCAACTTGAAGAAAATAAAAAATCGCCTCTAATGTGAAAGGCAATTTAGGTAAATCTGAATGCTTGCCAGAAGCAACTGGACAAAAAGACAAAGAAGTGGGAGAGAGCTAACCAGCCCCAGACAGCTCAATGTCGCATTTATTTGGTAACAGAGGAGCTCCTTTCCGAGGTGACATGCACACAAGCACAACAGAGCAAGAGGAGGATCCAAGTGAACTGCCAAGCATTTCAGCCTCTCCAGAGGCCCAGTATATCAAGAACAACTGATTGGGGACTCTGGCACACTGCCAAGTACAAGACATCCGTCCACCAGCAGGAACACAAAGAGCCTTCGTTTTCTCCCCTCTCGGAGCACACTGATTAAAAGTAACAGCTGCCACCCTTTCTCCCTGATATTTGAGCATGATAACTCCCAAAGCCAAGGTCTTGCTATGAACCTTCCACACCATTCTTCAAAATGAGGCCTGGAAGATTACCTAAAAGTTTGAGGAACCTGGATTGGACACTATTACCTACCAAACTATCTCGAAATAAGCACACCAGTTAGTAGCAATTGTTCTGAAAGATTTCATGACTCCAGCTATTTCTCAACTCTTTATGCAGCTTCATAAAGGCATAACACTCCAGGATCCTGTGTGTTTTAAGATAGGTAAACAGCCAAAATGTTGTGGTTCAATTCTACCCTTGGGTACAGAGTCTACACTGTGTAGATGCTAAGCCTTACTTAAGGCACTTCTTCTTTTTTTTACTTGCTCTACTGTATTTAGCAGATCCACAATCTCTCAAAGCGTGTTCCCTTAAGAAGCCCATGGAAAACAATTTCTGTGGGCTGCCTGGGTGGTTCAGCGGTGGAGCGTCTGCCTTCAGCTCAGGGCGTGACCCCGGGGTCCTGAGATCGAGTCCCACATCGGGCTCCCGATGAGGAGCCTGCTTCTCCTCTGCCTCTGTCTCTGCCTCTCTCTGTGTCTCGTTGAATAAATAAATAAAAATCTTCAAAAAAATATTTCTGTGATCAAAAATAATTTGGGAAATTCCATATACCTTGTCTCCCTCTTAGAACTTCATCGTGCACATTATAAGCTCTAATGAGTCCACAGAGAAGAAACTACTCTTTCTAGAACTTAACTAGCACTTGCAGCTTAGTTTAAACTTGCTTTTAACAACTTCAATGATATCTATACAATTAAAAGCTAGTGACATCAGCTTTATGGATTATTCTTTCTTTTAGCACTTTTAAATAAAAGTTAGGTAGATTTGAAGATGGCTAGTAGAATGAATGGAGTTGGCTAAAAACTTACTTTTATATAAGAACTTCATGTTAGGGATCCCTGGGTGGCGCAGCGGTTTGGCGCCTGCCTTTGGCCCAGGGCGCGATCCTGGAGACCCGGGATCGAATCCCACGTCAGGCTCCCGGTGCATGGAGCCTGCTTCTCCCTCTGCCTATGTCTCTGCTTCTCTCTCTCTCTCTGTGCGACTATCATAAATAAAATAAAAATTTTTTTAAAAAAAAGTTTAAAAAAAAAAGAACTTCATGTTAGTTGATGAGCAAATTAAGTTCCTCTCTCTCTCTCTGGATCCACTTATACCCCTGAATCAAATATTCTACCCCTATCTAAATCTCTTTCAATTTGTGCAGTAACCACAATCTGGTTTCCCAGCCTCGGCTAATTTGACCAAGGATGGTCACCTGGCACAAGGGAGGTTGTAGGGAGTCCTCAATTGGCAACAACCTCTGACTTATGCGGCTTGACTTGAAAAGATAAGAGATCGGAGTGAAATTACCAGCTGGTAGTGAGACAGAAGGATGCAGATGCATGGAGCAGAGCCAAGGCAAATTAATGACAAAGGATTAAACTGGAACAAGCATTGATGATCACCTGTGCTGAGGTCCCAGTGCTGAGGTAGCCCCAGCCATGTCACTGCTCTTGTTTCAAATTAATGCTTCTAACCATAATCCCCTTGTATTTAAACCATTTGAGTGGATCTCTATTTCTTGCAAACTGTTCCTTTTTTTTTTTTTTTTTTAGATTTATTTATTTGAGAGACAAAAGAAAGAGAGTGCAAGCAGGAGAAAGGGCCAAGGGTGAGGGAGAGAATCGTCAAGCAGATTTCCCGCTGAGTGCAGAGACTAACGCTGGACTACATACATCTCATGACCCTGAGATCATAACCTGAGCCAAAACCAAGAGCTGGATGCTCAACAAAATGAGCTGCCCAGGAATCCCTCTTGCAAACAGTTCTACATTAAAACAACTACTTACCAAGTGTTCTTCTGAGATCAGTGGAATGTATGCAACAGAATGAAGTATGGCAACGACCTTAATTGAACTAATGGTAGAATTAGAGAAATAAAACATCAATGTCAGACAATAACTGATCATCTAAGACTGTTTATAAAATTACGGAATATAATATAGAGAGAACACTGGACTTAGAGTAAGAAAACATGAATTTTTGAGACCTGGGACTCAGACTCAGGGAAGAGATGGCACATTCAAATGCTTAATTCAAGAATGTTTAATGATATAGGGCTCCTGTCTGGCTCAGTCAGTAGAACATATTATTCTTGATCTTGGGGTCCTGAGTTCAAGCACCATGTTGAACATAGAGCTTACTTAAAAAAAAAAAAGAATGAATGTTTAAGGACATATTTTTCAAAAGAAACAATGTTTAATGAAACTTTTGAGGTAGTGAGAATGATTATTGATCATGGTGATGGCTTCACAGTGTTCATTGTCAGAACTCAGCAAGTATACACTTTAAATACGTGCAGTTCATTGAATGTCAGGCATGCTTCAATAAAGCTAAAAAAAAAAAAGGAAGAAAAAGAACAGGATGTTTGGGGCACCTGGGTGGCACAGTCGGTTAAGCATCCGACTCTTAGTTTCGGCTCAGGTCATAATCTCAGGGTCATGAGATGGAGCCCTGCATTGGGCTCCACGCTCAGCACAGAATCTGCTTAAGTATCTCTCCCCTTCTCCCTCTGCCCCCTCAAAACAAATTAATAAATATTTTTTAAAAATTTTTAAAAAGGATGTTTAATGAAGGAACTATTTACTGAAATATGAGTGTCATCAAGAGGAAAGCATCTGTGGACAAGCAATCCTGAGAAGCCATTAGCACCCTGGGGCTGAAGGAGCACAGAGGAGACTTAAGAAATCAACAGAGCTCTAGCTGTGAACATGGGGCCTACAAACCATCTGTTGCCCTCTAGTAAGAGATAAGAACAGAATTTGAGAGTGAATGTTTAGAAATTTCTATACCAATTTAACAGACTAATGTCACCTTTGTTGAATCCAATGATATAAAACCTGCGGATTTATATTTTATAGGTCTTTGGGGTTTTTAATTTCACTTTCCCCCTAATTCATTTTGTTATTTTTTTAAGGTAGCGATCAATGGTGGGGTGGTAATTTTAAAAGATCACCATGGATAGTTTGAAAAACACTAGTCTAGAGGAGTTCAATCTCTGATAAAACGTGAGCTCTGCATGGGAAGAGCTAGGGAACATGCATCCTTCAGTCTCTTTCCTCTCACAATGATCTCTCTGTCTCTACCCTGGGCTAAACCCAATAAAAAGGCAAAGTACAGAGAAACTCAGGTAATGGAGTATACAGCCAGCTGGGCACGGAGCAAGCAGGGAAGGATGGGGAATGGATCTAGAGGAACAAGCAGAGAGTAAACTGTACTCTGGACTATGACACTCATTAGATGTATGATCTTCGGAGAGTGACTTGGTCTCAGTAAACCTCAATTCACCTCACCCCCAAAGGAATGGGGGACCCTAGACCATCCTTCACTTATTCTATCATTCTCCCTTCACTTCCTTGAGCCAGAGACTTGGCGATCATCCTTTATTCTCCTCACCAGTGTCCCATCCAGGCAGTCCTGCTGGGTGTACCTCCACAACGACATTTGCAGGTGGCTCCTCCTCTCCACCCCATGCCCTGCCTGACCTGAGTTCCTTGGCCTTTGTCCACTGAGCTGCGACAGCCTTCTGACCAGTCCTGCTCTACTCCAGTCCATCCCCCAGGGTGACACATACAGATTTGACTAACTTACTTCATAACTTAAGTACAGGTCTTGAAAGTGAGCATTTAGAAAAACTTAAGTGTTCAGAATCCTTGAATGTTTGGGTTGGGTTGGGTTTTGGTCTTCAGATCAATAAGTGCTTTTGTATGCTTCCATGCTTCTTTTTTAAAAATATTTTTTTTCTTTATTTATTCATGAGAGACACACAGAGAGAGGCAGAGACACAGGCAGAGGGAGAAGCAGACTCCCTGCAGGGAACCTGATGCGTACTTGATCCCAGGACTCGATCCCAGGACCCCGGGGTCACACCCTGAGCCAAAGGCAGATGCTCAACCACTGAGCCACCCAGGTGTCCCTCCTTCCATGCTTCTAATCATGCTCTTTTCCTCTGTTTGAAATGCCCTTGTCCCTTTGTTGCCAGCTAACTCTATTCACCTTTCAGAACTTGGGAAAATTTCCCTGACCACCACACCGAATACAAGCAAGGAGCCACTTTATGCTCTTATTGTACACTTTATTATTCACTTATTTCTGCACTGTAATTAACCTTACCTTTAGAAACTGTAAATCCCCTGAGGCACCTGCTGGTTCAGTGGATAGAGCCTATGACTCTTGATCTCAAGGTCATGAGGTCAAGCCCCACATTGGGCGTAGAGTCTACTTTTAAAAAATGAGGGCTGCCTGGGTGCTCAGTCGGTTAAGTATCTGCCTTCGGCTCAGGTCATGATTTCAGGTCCTGGGACTGAGCTCTGCATTGGGCTGCCTGCTCAGTGAAGAATCTGCTTCTCCCCTCTCCTGTGCTCATGCTCGCTCACTCTCTCTCTCTCTCTCTCTCTCAAGTAAATAAATAAGATCTTTTTTTTTTTTTTAATGAAACTATAAACTACCTGATGGAAGGAGCTACACCATTATCAGAGTATTTCCTTGCCTAATAGAACCTGGACACAATAAACGCTCTCTTTGTATATTTGTTGAATGAGTGAATAAATGAGAATGGGGTGGTCAGTAGAGTCTTCGTGGAAATGAAATTTGAACTAAATTCTCTAGGATAGACAAGAATGAGATGGCCAGAAAGGAGAGGAAGTACATGAGATGGCCACAGAGAAGGGGAGGAAGCACCCAGTTTGTATAACAATTTGAAATCAAATTGTTGACCAAGTCAGAATGACCAGTATGATGGTCAAATATATGTAGACGAGTTCGAATGTAGGAACTAAAGATTAAAGGGAGGGCAGCCCCGGTGGCGCAGCGGTTTAGTGCCACCTGCAGCCTGGGGTGTGATCCTGGAGACCTGTGATCGAGTCCCACGTCAGGCTCCCCGCATGGAGCTTGCTTCTCCCTCTGCCTGTGTCTCTGCCTCTCTCTGTATGAATAAATAAATAAAATAAATAAAATAAAATAAATAAAATAAAATAAATAAAATCTTAAAAAAAAAGATTAAAGGGAAGAAGGTTTTTGACGTTCTGTAACAAAGAGCCTTGAATTCCATGTTAGAATTTGTCTTGTAAGCAGGGAGTGAACTGAGAAATTGAGGTTGAACATTGACCTCTTTGTTCGCCTGTTTGTTTTTAAGATTTTATTTATTTGAAACAGAGAGAGAACAAGTGGGGAGGAGGGGCTGAGGCAGAGGGAGAAGCAGACTCCCTGTTGAGTCAGTCCAATGCCGGACTCAAACCCAGGATCCTGAGATCATGGCCTGAGCCGAAGGCAGACGCTTAACCTACTGAGCACCCCTGGTTCCCCAGAACATTGACTTCTTTGAAGGGAAAATTAAATTATAGAAAAGATGTATTAGGAAGATTACTCTTCCTGTGGTGTTTACAATTAACTGAAATAAAAGGAGAGTAGAAGCAAAAAAGTCATCCAGAAAGTTATTAAAATAATTCATAGGAGGGGGGGTTAAAAGTCGAGATTCGGATTGTTGGCAGGAATATGGAAAGGAAATAGAGTGAAAAGAGAGACATTAAAAAGAAAACAGTTATAGAAAATTTGTTAAAATAACGGTCTCTAATGATTAGCCTACATGCATGCAACTTAACATTTACTGATTTGTTGACACTCTGAAATTCAGGTTGGTACCAATGACGGAAATAAAGATGAGACAAGACGATGACGTAATGAATGCATCTGTTTTCCTAACGTGTATTACTGTTGTTGTTTAACATAAAAAGTCAGGCTGAAAATTAAAATCTCAGACAAAAGGTTTTACATTTTGGATTCCAAGGCCTCGTTGCAGTATCTACTGCCACCTGCTGGCAGAGGGAGAGTGACTAGAGTCTCGGAATTGGGAAACCTAACAAGTCTCGGTTGACATTATGTAGTCATTCAAATGCGAAGTACCTGGAGGGTGACAGGGGTTTCTATTCTTTATTATATACTCCAATTGCTGTATCACCACCAGCTCAAGGAGTCCTGTGGATTTGCCACTGGGTGATCACGCTCGATGCCTTATTCCTTTTTCATTCTACTCTTCGGGAGTAGTTTTGGGATTTCCTTAGATTTCCTCACTTCAAGAAAAAAAAAAAAGATTTCCTCACTTCTAAGATTGAAACAATGAAAGTTTGCTAGCTACTTCCACTATATTGTAAAAAAAGAATGGAGGAAAGAAAACTCAAGTAAGGGTGTTTTTCTTTTGTTTGTACCAGACATCTGTTTTGTTCTACAAATGGATTTTTTTAAAGATTTATTTATTTGAGAGAGAGAGACAGAGTGAGGAGGGGAGAGACAGAAGGGCAGGGAGAGAGGAATGCAAGCAGACCTCGAGCTGAGCACAGAGCCCTACCTGGGGCTTGATCTCACAACTCTGAGATCGTGACCTGAGCTGAAACCAAGGGTCAGATGGGTGTTTAATCAACTGCACATCACCCAGGTGCCCCTACAAATTGATTTTTTTTATTTATTTTTTAAAAATTTTGATTCAGTACCATAAAGTTTTTATTTTTGCTGTGTTGTAGTAATAGGTTTTAAAATATACTAGAGTGATCCTACATCTAAGTGAATATTGATAGGTTAATATTGGAAGTACTGGATCTATATACATATCCTTAAAATATTCATGCCCTTTGATCCAATATTTTTCATTTTGGAAGTTTATCTTAAGGAAGTAATCACAAAATGGTGAAACAGCTTTATTTACAAAACATGTATCACATCATTTGTAATAACAAGAAATTGAAGATCATGTAAATGTCCAATAAAACAGTAACTGTAAACACTGCTATAATCATAAAATGAAGTGCTTAATAGCCATCAAAATGATATTCGTGAATCATTTAGAATCACATGGGAAGGTGCATTTTATTTTGGTAAATCCATATAAGGGCGCCTGGGAGGCTCAGCAGTGGAGAGTCTGCCTTCGGCTCAGGGCATGATCCTAGGGTCCCGGGATCAAGTCCCGCATCGGCTCCCTGCATGGAGCCTGCTTCTCCCTCTGTCTGTGTCTCTGCCTCTCTCTGTGTCTCTCATGAATAAATAAAATCTTTTTTTAAAAATGCACATAAATATGTGATTACAACTATATAAAACTAAACAAAATCTTAACAATCCATGGATATAAAAAAAACTAGAAAGAAATATTTTATTTTTCTATATTCTAATCCACTGTTCTTCATGGTGAATTACTAAAATCCCATATGGTGGTAACTGGCCTCCTTAGTGTCCTAAGCAGCATATCAGTCTCATAAAATCCTATGTAGTCCCTCACAAATACTGTGTATTCAATAAATATTCATTCCTTTTTCTTACCTAAGCATTCCTGAGGGTGGAGAGAGGTTATGTGTATTGTATGTAAACTAGTTCTCACTAATTTACAGAATATTTTCATCTTCTCTCTATTTGATATTTCCAAATAAGACCATGCACTTAAAAAAAAAAAAAAGACTTTATTGATTTATTCGAGAAAGAGAGAGAGAGCATAGAGGGAGATGGAGAAGCACCCTCCCCGCTGAGCAGGGAGCCCAACATCCAACAGGAAGAAGCCAGCACAGTTCTCCCACATGCATTTCCAGGAAAATTTCCCCATAAACTATCTCAAAATTACTTATTGTAAAATCCATCTTACTTTTGTGGTTTAAATATTAGTCCTGTGGGATGCTCCTCAAAAAAAAAGGTCCTATGATCAAATACATTTGACAAAATATATCTACTCTCACCTCCTCTAAGAGGTTCCCATTGTACATGAACATAGTGAAGGCTTTAAGAAATGCTTCAGAGGGAAGACTGTTGAATTTTGTTTAGTCAATTGTTCCACAACCTTCTTTGACTGAAGAAACTTGTTTCCGAGGAACACCTTTACCCAGCCATGGAACATATTTTGGAAAAGATTGTGTCAAGGCAAACATCTGACGCCTTCAGACTTGGCTGTCTTCGGTGGCTACAACTGGTCTGTACTTAGCTACCAAGTCAACAATTACAGAGCCCTATAATGTAATATCATTGTGTGTCAAATATACTCAAATTTTAAGGAAAAAATGTAAAAACAAACAGAAAAGAAATTATAGGGCGAGAAGTGAATTCAGGAACCAAAAATTAAATGCCATTTTACAAATTTTTTGCAACATGAGGTGATTGTTTCATAATTCCACTGGCTTTATGTCTGCCAAAGATTGCCATGCCAAATCTTTTTGTATTTTGTTTTGATACCGGGACTATAAAGAAATGAATCAACATATAATAGTTACCTCTGGGAGTGGGGGGATAGAGGATGGACATTAAGGGGGGCACGTGATGTAATGAGCACTGGGTATTATATAAGACTGATGAATCACTGACCTCTACCTCTGACCAATAATACTATCTGTTAATTAATTGAATTTTAATTTTAAAATAAATAAATAAATAGTTATCTTTAGGAATGGCAAACTGTTAAGGGCACCATCAGTGTAAATTTTAGACTCTAAAAAAGCACAAGAGCTTTAAAATCACAGGAAAATGATCACTCAGACTTTCTGATATTCCCAGAAAATGTTCCCTATTAAAAATTGTCTTTACTTCATCTACCCCTGTTTCACAAAATGAAGAGGTCTCATCCATATCTTTTTAAAATTAAGCTTAACATGTGTTAAAAAAAAAAAAACTCAACTGAGTAAATTTAAGAATTAAACTGGCTTTATTCCTGACTCAGGCAGCATCCCATAGAGCAGAGAGAAAGAGGCTCCAAACTGTTACACAAAATGGGAGATTTCTATGGGCAGAAGGGGGCAGGGACAAGGAAAGAATGGATTCGCTCATCTTCCTTTGGAGTATGGAAGAGGTCTATCAAGTGGATTATCTCACTACTGCTGACCAATAAATTCCAGGTTGACCAGTTAAGACTATATTTCTGGGGGGACGCCCAGATGGCTCAGCAGTTAAGGTCTGCTTTCAGCTCAGGGCCTGATCCTGGAGTTCAGGGTTCAAGTCCCACATCAGGCTCCCTGAGGGGAGCCTGCTTCTCCCTCTGCCTATGTCTCTGCCTCTCTCTCTGTGTCTATCATGAATAAATAATAAAATCTTAAAAAAAAGATTATATTCCTGGGGGAGGTTGAAACTGCAAATTGGTTAGGTATTAAGTGTCTGTTTGGTGACATGGTCTTAGCACAAGTAACTCCATTGTCTTTTTTTTTTAAACATATGCCATTACCATTTGCAAACTTCTTCCCAAAATATCTCATTGATTTAGAAGACATTGGAGAAAAAATCCAAAAGTAAGTAATGTAGATAAGAAATGTGAAAACTGGGCAGCCTGGGTGGCTCAGCGGTTTAGCGCCGCCTTCAACTCACGGTGTGATCCTAGAGACCAGGGATTGAGTCCCATGTCGGGCTCTCTGCATGGGGCCTGCTTCTCCCTCTGTGTCTCTGCTTCTCTCTCTCTCTTTCTCTCTCTCTGTGTCTCTCATGAATATATAAATAAAATCTTAAAAAAAAATGAAATGTGATAACTATGATTCTCCAACAAAAAGCAGAAGGAATGTGGCCACAGATGAAATTCCCTCTGAATCTCCAGTGAAGAGGTTGAAAGGTGTCAGCTTCACAGTGTGATGGTGGTTAATAACCTAAACTGCTATATCATATATCATATCTTCAGTTGTACATTCATGTAAAATGCCCAATTTCACACTAAACTCTGGCTTCAGAGACTTTTCAAAACATATCACAACAGGCCCATCAACAAGTGCCCAGCTAGATAGATGGTCTTTTACAGACAACAACAGCTGCTGATTTGCTTATTTCCTGCACTAAACATTGCTGAGTTGATAGGCCATCTGGCTTTAGGGTTTTTTTTTTTTATTGCAATGGTGATTGAAACAATACTTTAAAATCTATATTCTTATTCAACCCTGTGATCCAGGAAGAGCAAAGTGTAGGAAGGATAAATATTTGTGGAACAAATTACGATCACGTTAGGCAAATTTTCCAGTTTCTTTTATTTAGCAGCATAGATACCCTTGCTATATTTTGCATATTTGTGGAATTATCGTCTAGAACCCCAGTATGCATGACAGTTTCAGATACTAAAATTCTAGTTATTTAAGGCATTTAGTATTTTAGCATATGTTTCAACCATTATCAGTTATATGATAAGCATAAATTTATGTCGTAACAATAATGTGCCTAGAATTTTTTTAAATCACCACTTGTTTAAAAACCCCAGGAAATTCAAAGAAAGATTAAATCTACAAATTCAAAGAATTTTTTAGTGACTGATCAAATTACAAAACTGGATGAAATGCATATGAAATAGATCTTTCAAAATACATGTTAAGCATAATATGATTCAGTCTTTTTTCCTTTGAACTGCTAGTAAAACCAGAACATGACTTCCTTTTAGTTAAATTTTTACTTTTTTAAAGAATGTCTGGGGAATCCCTGCATGGCTCAGCGGTTTAGTGCCTTTGGCCCAGGGCGTGATCCTGGAGTCCTGGGATCAAGTCCCGCATTGGGCTCCCTGCATGGAGCCTGCTTCTCCCTCTGCCTGTGTCTCTGCCTCTCTGTGTGTGTGTGTGTCTTTCATGAATAAATAATAAAATCTTTTAAAAATAATAAATAAATAAAGAATTTCTATGCCTGTGGGGCACCTGGGTGGCTTATTCAGTTGAGCACTTGGCTCTTGGTTTTAGGTCAGATCATGATCTTAGAGTCATGGGATCAAGCCCCATGTCAGGCTCTGCACTCAGGGGACAGTCTGCTTGAGATTCTTTCTCTCCCTCTCCTCCTGCACCACCCAATCCCCTACTATCACCCTCTCTCTCAAATAAATAAATAAATAAATAAATAAATATTAAAAAAATGTATATGGATATATCTTCATTAGGATAAATAGGCTGTTTTATGGGATGCCTGGCTGGCTTACTTGGTGGAGTATGTGACTCTTGATCTTGTGGTTGGGAATTTGAGCCCCATATTGGGTGTAGAGATTACTCAAAAATAAAATGAAATCTTTAAAAATAAAAGGATAAATGGGCTATTTTGGCCAGAAAGGATCACAGCATATTGAGTGTCTATACAAACGATCTAAACATTAAGAGGGATATTAGGACTGAAATTGTTACTTTATCAGTATAAAAAACCCACAAGTGATAAATTTATCCCTGAATTATTGAGTGCCACTTCATATATTTGTCTTTACGTTTCACTAGACTATGATTTTGTTAAGAAAAGTAATTTGCAGGGGGCTCCTGCCTGGCTCCGTCTGTAGAACATACAACTCTTTATCCTCGGGTCATGAGTTCAAGCCCCACATTGGGCATAGAGCTTACCTAAGAAAGAAAAGAAGCTTTTGTATTCCTTTCCTAGAATTAATACAATTAGGTGGTTAGTTGGTATTAATTAGCGTCTGTTAAATGAACAGTAAGTTTTAAGGGCACACACGAGTGAAAATGAACATTGGCTGGAGACTCTCAGAGGTAAAGAAAGACCTAGGTCAATTAAAGAAATGCCAAAGCAGCATGATAAGAATTGTGATATATTTTTCAATGCTTATATTTAACACATTAATACTTTTTAAATATGAAATTTAGAATGCAATATAATTTTTTTAAGATTTTATTTATTTATTCATGAGAGACACAGAGTGAGAGAGAGAGGCAGAGACACAGGCAGAGGGAGAAGCAGGCTCTATGCAGGGAGCCCGACGCGGGACTTGAGCCCAGGACCATGCCCTGGGCCGAAGGCAGACGCTCAACCGCTGAGCCCCCCAGGCATCCTCATAGAATGCAATATAATTAATTATATAAATCTGAAAATTTATATAATTTTTATATAATTATTTAAGAAGTATTCGTGGCATTCCATAGGCTGTGTGGTCTGGTAATGGGGCAGGAATTTAAAGCTACATGATGAACTTCTTTTTCCCTTGTAGCCAGAGATCACTACCACTGGGAAGGTTGAGGCCCACTGTGAATCTGTGGCCAGGACCAGGACCCTGCTGGACCTACCTCTGAAAGAATACCTTGATACCAGAGAATCAAAAGATGTTCTTCATCATTACTATCATGACCAACAACAAAGAACACTTGAAACCATGAAATTGCAGCTGTTTGACATTTTTTGACCTGAAACATCCACAGTTTCAGCCAAAAACTATCCCCGAGGAGCCAAGTTGCTGAGGACACAAGAAAGTGCAAGATATACATACAGCCCTCTAAGGGCCTTGGGATAACTGGATTAGACAAGGAAGGTTCTAGCCTAGGTTTGGCAAAGGATGGAAATTCTCAATGAGAAACAGGCAGGTGGATCTCATAGCCTCTAGTCTTGTTCATCTCACAACCCTCAGATCGCAAACCTGAGCCGAAATCAAGAGTTGGATGCTTAACCGACTGAGCCACCCAGGTGCCCTTATTTTACTTTAATTTTTTAAAAGTAGGCTCCACAGCTAACATGGAGCCCAACGTGGGGCTTGAATTCACAACCCTAAGATGAAGACCTGAGCTGAGACCACAAGTCAGACGTTTAAGTGGCTGGACCACCAGGTGCCCCTACTCTAGAAGCTTTTTTAAAAAAATAGATAATATAGGGGCGGTCAGGGGCTCCTCAATGTAATTTTTTAAAATTATCGGTTGAAATTTTCTTGGCCCTGCTTACTCTTTATTCACCTTTCACATTGCCAGTTGATGTGAACACAGGGAATGTGCACTATTTAATCTGTGTTTCCTTCACCACTTCTTTCCATCTTCCCCTTCTCATTTTCCCCTGGATATCTCCAGTGCTGGCCTCCGGGAGCACTCCTTGAAAATTCTGTCCCCTTCACAGGCATCCTCCCTTCCTCTTAACTCCATAACATTTACAGGTGTTTTTCTTTTTTTTTTTTAAAGATTTTTTTTTATTTTATTTATTTATGATAGTCACATAGAGAGAGAGAGAGAGGCAGAGACACAGGCAGAGGGAGAAGCAGGCTCCATGCACCAGGAGCCCGACGTGGGATTCGATCCCGGGTCTCCAGGATCGCGCCCTGGGCCAAAGGCAGGCGCCAAACCGCTGCGCCACCCAGGGATCCCTACAGGTGTTTTTCTTTTATTCACCAACGTAGCTAAACATCTGTGCTCAAGAAATGTCAAGAATTTGGGACACCTGGCTGGCTTAGGTGGAGAAACATGTGAGTCTTGATTTCAGGGTCATGAGTTTGAGACCCACATTGGGTATAGAGATGACTAAAAAAATAAATAAACAAAAAAATACTAGCAATTAGTGAATTAGGGGCAAACAATTATGGAAAAGCAGGGAGAAGATGAGGAGATAAGAGTTGGGGTTGGCATTTTTGACACCACAATAATCAAGAAATTGAATGGCATTAATGACCAGAAAAGTAATAAAGACAATAAAAAATTTACTTAACTTTATGTATGTGTGCCTATAAATAAAAAATAACACAATACAAAAAGAAAAAGCACAACAGTTTTTAATTTGAAACATTTTATAAATACCTACCAGTCTGAACTTTGGTCCCTTGATTATACCTTAATTTAACAATATTTTGTGTAAATAATTGCCCAGTAACTAGTGAGTACATTTTAATAAAATTGAACCACCTGCAAAAGGGAGAATGAAGTGATTCGAATGCAGAAATGAAGTAATTCAAATTCTGTTTGTCTATACAATTACTACTATCTGTGAAGTATTATCACTATTTATTTAAAATCTACTGTTTAAACATAAGAATATGTAATAACACAAAGGTTGGAAACATGAACTGAGCCAGAAATGAACTCAGATGATTCTGAGCCTTTATAAACTTACTCTTAAAATGAATATATAGCTGAGTTCATGTGTTAAAGGAGTCGGTTGCACCACTGAATTCTACAAATTCACTTCCATGAGAATGCCGGGTTTATTAAAAGATAACTAATATGGGTGCCTGGGTGGCTCAGTGGCTGGGCATCTGCCTTCAGCTCAGGTCATGATCCTAGGGTCCAGGGATCGAGTCCCTCATTGGGCTCCCCTCAGGGAGCCTGCATCTCCCTCTGCCTGTGTCTCTGCCTCTCTCTCTCTGTGTCTCTCATGAATAAATAAATAAAATCTTTAAATAAAGTAAAACAAACCACCTGGCCTATGGTATTTTTGTCGTGGCAGCCTTAGCAGACAAATGCACTGTCCCTTGTAGTGAGCCCCACCTGGGATGGGAGATGATAGCAGAGGTGGTTCTAATCAAGGGGGATATTCAGTCCATGGCAAGTAAAGCAAGGAGCTCTGGGGCCTTGGAGTGGCCAGACTGGATGTACCATGGACTTGGTGAGCCGGGCTCCATGGGCAAGAGGCCTGCATGAAACGAACTCTGTGCCTCTGTGCCAGCTTTCCTCTCACCCCAGTTGATGACCCAATCTGTGTTTATATATATGGGTGCCTGCACATGCACTTGTACCTATTTTAACATGCTTTCAAATATCTTTGGAGTCAAGACATTTTAAGTATATCTTAAAGTGAGTCCAAGAAGAATGAAAGGGGAGGCATTACAGAGAACAACCGTAGAAGCAAGCAGAGAGGGTAATAGAACAGAAAAGAAAAGAAGGGGAAGATGGAAAGAAGTGGTGGAGGAAACACAGATTAAATAGTGCACATTCCCTGTGTTCACATCAACTGGCAACGTGAAAGGTGAATAAAGAGTAATCAGGGCCAAGAAAACTTCAACCGATAATTTTAAAAAATTACATTGAGGAGCCCCTGACCGCCCCTATATTATCTATTTTTTTAAAAAAGCTTCTAGAGTAGGGGCACCTGGTGGTCCAGCCACTTAAACGTCTGACTTGTGGTCTCAGCTCAGGTCTTCATCTTAGGGTTGTGAATTCAAGCCCCATGTTGGGCTCCATGTTAGCTGTGGAGCCTACTTTTAAAAAATTAAAATAAAATAAGGGCACCTGGGTGGCTCAGTCAGTTAAGCATCCAACTCTTGATTTCGGCTCAGGTTTGCGATCTGAGGGTTGTGAGATCCAGCCCCAGTTTGGGCTCTGTGCCGTGCATGGAGCCTGCTTGAGATTCTCTCTCTGTCCCTCCCCACTCCTCTCTTTCATTCTCTCTCACTCATTAATTAATTGGTTAAGTAATTATTAATTAAAATAAAATCTAGATTTAAAAAAATTGCCGAGGGGTGCTTGGCTGGCTCAGAGGAGCATGTGACTCTTAATCTTAGAGTTGTGAGTTCAAGCCCCACATTGGGTGTAGAGATTACTTAGAAATAAAATCTTTAAAAAAAAAAATCCTCCAGAGAATCAATGAGATTAATGGCATTTCTATGACTTGAAAATTGTGGTGATACCCAACACACCCCCATTTAGATTGTGAGTGTGGCAGGCACAGAATTTTGAAGAATGCCAGCAAGTTCTCATAAGGTCAGTCAGGTTCTGACTCCACTTACAGTTGATGTCAAGAAGGGGTATACTCGCTGGAACAAATCAGTTCAGTTCCCAGCTCTGGGATACATCTGGTCATGTAGAAAATGCCATTTTTCTCCATCTCAATATTCAAACAATACCAGAAACAATTTGTTTTCACATATCAGAGATAGCAATATAACTTCAAACCTTTGACTTGGGCTAAATTAACTCTATTTCTGGCCACAATCTAACCTTTAGGTACTTTGACCATCTCATCATTCTACGAAATATCACACTGATTCATGACAGTGCTGACCTGATGTCAACAGATCTCGAAAGTCAGGAAGTAATAAATAGCCTGTTTATAAGGCACCTAAATGCCTGTGGGTAGGAAATAAATACCATGAAAACAGGACACCGTCCCCTCGGTAATTGGCCATTCTACCTCTATTTGCAATGCTGTGTTGGAGTCAGCTGGTCCTGTTTCATGAAAGTTTATTGTTAATTATTCAGGAATCTTGTGAGAATAATGTCGAGGGTACTAATTTCTCACACCTGCTATAACAAATTGCCACAAATGCAATGATTTAAAACATCTCAAATGTGGGCAGCCCCGGCGGCACAGCGGTTTGGCGCTGCCTGCAGTCTGGGGTGTGATCCTGGAGACCCGGGATCGAGTCCCACGTCGGGCTCCCTGCATGGAGCCTGCTTCTCCCTCTGCCTGTGTCTCTGCCTCTCTCTCTGTGTCTATGAATAAATAAAATCTTAAAAAAAAAATCTCAAATGTATTATCTTATAGCTCCAGAGGTAGTAAGTCTAAAATTGGCCTTAATTGCTTCATTCCTTCTGGAGACTCTAAGGGGAAATCTGTTCCATTCGTTTTTCCATTCCTTGGCTGTAGGAATTACCTTTGTTCATCTTCAAAGCCAGCATCATAGCATCTGCTCTAAGTTCTGCTTCTACCATCACATTTTCTCCCCTTATAAGAACCTTGTGGTTACATTGGGCTCACCTAGATAGCCCAGGATAATCTTTCCATCTCGAACTCCTCAGCACAATCACATCTGAAAAGCCCATTTTGCCACTTGAGGTGATATATTCACAAGTTCTGGGGATCCGGTGGTGGTGTTTTTTGAGAAGCCATTATTCAGCCTACCATAATGGTCAGTCTTGCCATTCTTACTGTGTACAGACTTGGTCTCAGGATCATTTCCCACACAACCACTCCAGAGCAATAGATCTGAGTCAACATGGCAGATAAAATCTATCATCCCATCCCTTAGCCAAAGCTAAATGTATCCAATCATGCAACACATATTGTGCTGGACAAATATTGATGGAAGTGGACACAGACCCTGCCCTAATACAGTCAGAGTCTATGGAGGAAGAGAGACACCAGGTAAACAAACCAATACACACAATTGAAAAGGAAGAGAAGCAACAGAAAGAAAAGAAATAGGGTCCCTGATGGAGAAGAACAGATATGATGGTCAGGGAAACCCTGTGTAAGAAGTGGCGGCTAAGCTAAGCCTCGAAAGATAGGGAACCAGTGCTGTGAAGGATGGGGGAAAAGGTTATGGGAGAAGGAAAACGTGTAGGAAGGTTGAACCCCGTGCATACAGCATGAGATCAGAGGGAATGTTCTGGCAGCCACAGAGTGCTTCCTTGAAGTGCAGATTCTCCAAAGAAAGCCAACTCCTCTCCCCGAAGAGGACTTACCGCAATGAGACTTCATCCACCTGGGACTAGCTCCTGTCCCAACCTGGTCACAGCTCAAGCCACACTCTTTGCTTAGATACATCAAGCAAAGGAAGCTGCTGTGAAAACCACGTTTGCTCTACGCTTGCACGCTTGAGTGTGGTCGGGGCCCTCCCACAGTCTGTTTTCTTATGCAGGAGAATTCAAGTTGAGGTGTGGACATTATTCCCACTTTTCGGATAAAATTCCTCAGCTAAAAACAAAGTCTTCAACAAGCTCTGTTCTCTCTTAGTATGAAGAATTCCGCAACAGGGACAGGGACGGCTATTTTAAGGAACTTGAACAAAAGGCAAGAGGAGGCCGAGCTGTTAATTCTGCAAATTTCCATCCTGACGGTGGTGTGGCCACCAGAGGGAGGCAAGCTGCTGAGGCTGCGTCTACCACAGCCTTCTGTGGTGTTTCTCAAGGTGTCCTCTGTGCCTTGGACTTGCTTCAGCCCAAACAGGTATCAGTGACAGGACCCAACTGCATAAGGCAGCCCGGTCCTGTTTTCCTCATATAATATATTGCCTGGGAGCCTTTTCTACTTATTTACTGTTCCACCGAAGTAACTAAGGGGCCAGTGTGACAAAGTTAGCATTCTATTCTTTTTAATAAAGATTTTATTTATTTATTTATTTGAGAGAGAGAACAAGCAGGGACAGGGACAGAGGGAGAGGGAGAAGCAGACTCTCCACTGAGCAGGGAGCCCGATAAGGGGGCCTCGATCCCAGGACCCCGGAATCACCACCTGAGCCCAAGGCAGATGCTTAACCGACTGAGGCACCTAGGCGCCCCCCCAAAGTGAGCATTCGAAACCCAAGTGAGTTCTTGCAGATCCGAATTTTTAATCACTACTTATATGAAGACATTGTTAAATTCAAAGAGGAGATTATAAAGGTTTATATATATAAGTATATATATATACACACACATAAAAGAGTTTATATATGTAAATCAGACAAACATAAGCTTTTTTTTTTTAATTTGCTCATGAGAGACAGAGAGAGAGAGAAAGAGGCAGAGACACAGGCAAAGGGAGAAGCAGGCTCCACGCAGGGAGCCCGACGCGGGACTTGATCCCAGGACCCCAGGATCACGCCCTGGGCTGAAGGCAGGCGCTAAACCACTGAGCCACCCAGGGATCCCCACATAAATTTTTTACATATCTGTACATATATACATGTACCATACATATATAATACAGATGAAATGTGAATAACTGAAAGGACATACACCAAAATGTTACAGTTACCTCTCTATGGATGATGGGATTATAAGTGATTTTTATTTCCTGGTTACCTTTATTTTCTGAATTTTCTATAATAACCACGTATTATTTTGGTAATAAAAGTAAAAGTTTGGGTTTTTAAAAATGTAATTCTCCACTATATTAACTCTAGAGAAATCCTATATGATGACCAGTTACGATGCACAACTCTGGGCTTTTCCTAAAGTCCTAAATCTTATTAAGTAGTGCTTTCTAGGGACTGCTCCATTTAATAATAGTAATTCCCACTTCAGGCGGAGGTTTAGGAAGACAGACTATATCACCTCTAGGTCCTTGAAGTGGAAACAGACACAGAGCTGATTCGGAAAAGCCCAAAGATGACCCTAATTAAGAAAAGGTACTTTAGTGGAACCTAATCTGGGCTGGCCACAAACCATCTACATCTGTGTGTGTATGTGTGTGTGTGTGTGTGTGTGTGTGTGTGTGGTAAAATAGACACAAAATTTACCACCGTAATAATTTTTTAAGAGAGCAAGGAAGGGCCAAAGGAGAGAGAGAATCTTAAGCAGGCTCCAGGAGCCTGACCTCACAACCCTGAGATCATGACCTGAGTCCCCTAGATGCCCCTACCATTGTAAAAAATTTTAAATATACAATTCAGGGACATTAAGTATCTTAACAATGTTGTACAACCATCACTATTATCCATTTCCAGAACTTTTTCCTCATCCCCAACAGAAACTCTATTCCCATTAAACGTCAACTTCTTGGTTCCTCTTCCCGGCCCTGCACATTGCTCCCCACAGCCCACCCCTGGCAACCACTTTTCTACTTTTTTGTCTCCATGAGTTGATTATTCATGTAAATGGAATCATATGATATTTGTCCTTTTGTGTCTGGCTTATTTTACTTGGAATAATGTTTTTAAGGTTCATTTATCTGGTGGCATGTGTCAGAATTTCATTCCTTTTCATAGCTGAGTAATGTCCCATTGTATGCATACACCACATTTTGTTTATCTATGCATTGGTTGAAGAACATGATGAACATTTGGGTTGTTTCCACCTTTGGGCCATTGTGAATAATACTATTACAAACACTGGTGTACAAGAATCTGTTCAAGTCTCTGCTTTTAACTCTCTGCAGTATATACCTATACTTACGAGGGGAATTGCTGAGTCATGGGGTAACTCTTTGTTTAACTTTTCGAGGAACTACCAAACTATTTTCCATAGCAGCTGTTCCATTTTACATTCCACCAGCAACACACGAAGGTTCCAATTTCTTCACACCTTTGCCAATACTTGTTGTTTTCCATTTCTGCTTTGTTTTTTTCCCTTCACTATAGTCACTCCGTTGGGTGTGAGAGCCACCCACATATTGTACTCCTGTGTACCCTTAGCAGACACACTACCGATAAACAATCGTGCTTGTTTGTTAAGATTTGTCACACTAAGGAATATTTGACCCAAGTTAGTTGAAAAGCAAAGTTTGCTGTTTACTTTCCAACCCCAGGACGCCTCCTAAACACTTTGTATAGAGAAACAGGCATGGAACTACACGGCCAAGGCCAAGGGAAGCGCGACAGGACCACATATTTTTGGTCCTTAGAGAAGTCAAAAATATTTCACGAGAGCTATGTAGCCTCTATTTCTGTAAGCATGTTTTGCCTTCTGTTATAATTATTTACATCCTTATCTCTCCAAATAGAATAGAAAGAAAGAGTCCCAGGGAAACAGAACAGAGCAAATAGGGAGCGCAGAGGAAACAAGAAAGCCAAAAAGGACACAGGAGATAAAAGAAGAAAAGAGAAAGATTACAGAGTTAAGGGGGAGGAGCAAGGAGACCAAAAATTCAAAGGCGATTTTACCCAAACAGAAATATCACCAACTGTCACTCACTTGGACCAAGCCTGCCTCCAGAAAAGCCAGTTTGGCAGCTTGGAAAGAGGAGAGGGTAAAAGTCAAAGTTTCAGATTTGAGCGTTAAGAAACATATCTGGACATGACCCTTTCATAATTTGATCTTTTCTGGTTGCTTTGCTAATCCCCACACCGCTTTGAGTGATTTCTGAAATTAACCCGGGCATTACATAATCACAAAATTATTCAGGCATCTGCAATGAAACTCCTTCCACTGGTTTTCAGAAATAGCTGTCTGGGTGTGTGCAATCAGGTAATTACTAAACTTGCGTGGTTCATATGCCATTCTATGCCACAAAAGCATTTTGTCCATCAGTGATACACTTCACATTTTAAAAGATTTAAGCATCTTTTTTCATTTCCTACTTTTTGCTGGATTGTTAGATTTTAATAAAGTTTTCTATTTTAACCATAAAGAATTAATTTCTGGGGCACCTGGCTGCCTCAGTCTGTACAGCATATGACTCTTTTGGGGTCATGAGTTTGAGCCCTACACTGGGTGTAGAGATTACTTAAAAGAAAAAAGAGAGGGCAGCCCCGGTGGCTCAGAGGTTTAGTGCCACCTCCAGCCCAAGGCCTGATCCTGGAGACCAGGGATCGAGTCCCAGGTCAGGCTCCCTGCATGGAGCCTGCTTCTCCCTCGGCCTGTGTCTCTGCCTCTCTCTGTGTCTCTCATGAATAAATACATAAAACCTTAAAAAAAAAGAAAAGAAAAAAGAGTTAATTTCTGAGCCTCAAATAAATTAAAAGTATACGTAATATTCTTTATTGCAAAAATCAACTCCTATTCCTTACTGACTCATTTCCTCTATTTCATACCTGAACGTCGTGGTCTCAAAAGAGATTTTTTTCATAAGATTTTATTTATTCGTGAGAGACACAGAGAGAGAGAGAGAGAGAGAGAGAGAGGCAGAGACACAGGCAGAGGGAGAAGCAGGCCCCATGCAGGGAGCCCGATCTAGGACTCGATCCCAGGACTCCAGGATCACACCCTGAGCAGAGGGCAGGCGCCAAACCGCTGAGCCATCCAGAAATCCCGAGATTTTTTTTTTTAATCTTAAAATTAAAACACTTATGAAAAATATTCTTCCTGAAAAAATATTTTTAATTCCCTTGAAATGTTTGCCACAAAAAAAAAAAAAAACTAAATAAAAATTCTAAAAATTCAAAATAGAGCCCTGATTTCTTCTGCTACATTCCCAAACTAATTTCATTTCTAGACATGACTAACTGGACATCCTTGGAGACCTTCAGGAAAACCTGGTGCGCTCAGAGACATAATATAGGTGATTTAGTAAGACAAAAATCCCTTCTGAGCCAACACTGGGACAATATTGGTTTGTTTGTTTGTTTGTTTGTTTGTTTTGCATTGCAAGAGTAGATATTTTTATTTTTTTTATTTTTTTATAATAAATTTATTTTTTATTGGTGTTCAAATTACCAACATACAGAATAACACCCAGGGCTCATCCCATCAAATGCCCCCCTCAGTGCCCGTCACCCAGTCACCCCCACCCCCCGACAATATTGTTTATACTTAAAAACATATATAAGGCATAATCTTAGGCTAAAATTTTAAGGAACCAAGGAAGCGTTATCTCATATATTACTAAATGATATTTCACAACATATTTATTTACAACTCATTCTCTCTTAATGTCTGCTGAGGGTAATTTTAGTATCATCAACCGATTTCTCTATACCACAGAATCCACTAAGCACTGTATATTGAGCCTCTTTCATGAACATCACACTGGCAGACAGCATGAGGAATGGAAATAAAGGAAAGCATAATTTTTGGTCCTTAGAGAAGTCAAAAATATTTCACGAGAGCTATGTAGCCTCTATTTCTGTAAGCATGTTTTGCCTTCTGTTATAATTATTTACATCCTTATCTCTCCAAATAGAATCTACATGTAAATTCCTGAGGACAGGAATAAAAACTATCCAGAAAGCAAGTTTTATTTTTCCATGAAGCCCTCACGGTGCAGGAAATACTTATTGGTATACACAAACAGATGAGCCACAACTTACAATATCATGAGGTGCTATAGCTTATTAATTAGTTTTAGGGACTCAGCTCAAGATTTCCAATTGGTGGTTCACGGGGCACCTGGCTGGCTCAGTCAGTAAAGCATGCAACTCTTGATCTAGAGGTTGTGAGTCCAAGCCCCTTGTTGGTGTAAAGATTACTCAAAAATAAAATCTATAAATAAATAAATAAATAAATATCAAATTGGTGGCTCAATGGCCAAACTGGTAAAAATGGGAGTTTAGTGGCCAAACCCACAATACTGGAAATTGAATTTTAAAACTATAGAGCTCTTCCAGGGCACCTGGGTGGCTCAGTGGTCAAGCATCATACTCTTGATTTTGGCTCAGGTCATGATCTCAGGGTCTGGGATTGGGCCCCAAGTGGGGTTCCCTGCTCAGCATTCAGTAGGGAGTCTGCTTAAGATTCTCTCTCCCAAAAAGAAAAATAAAAGATTCTCTCTCCCTCTACTTCTGTCCCTCTCCGTGGTATCTGTTTGTGTCTCTGTCTCAAATAAATAAATAAATCTTAAAACATACACACACATACACACACACACACAATGTAGGGCTACCTGGCTGGCTCACTCCATATAGCCTACGACTCTTGATCTTTGGGTCATGAGTTTGAGGCCCACGTTGGGGATAGAGTTTACCAATAAATAAATAAATAAATAAATAAACAAACAAACCTAAATTAAAATAATCAGATTCTTAAATAAATAAAATATACAGTGTAGGAGAGCAGAAAATGTGTCCATCTTGGTGTATCAGAAAGGATGGTTTTGGTACAAAGAGCAGGGACCAATTCTGGGTGAGCCTGGGAGTGATAGAACATAATTACTGAAGCAGTGTGAAGGAGGAACACAGAATGTACTAGAAGGGCGCAAGATGGAGAAAGGACAGGGAAAGTTTCCAAGAGGTTGTTTCATTTCATTCTAAGGCAAATCTAGAGGCCAAACACATTCCTAGGCAGACAAGAGGAGGACAGCCATCCAAGTAGAGGTAGCAGCCCATGTAAAGGTAGGGAAGTAGTGGGTTATCGGAGACATCCGGTGAATGGCTGCGGTTTAGTATGGCAGGAAATAAAGTTTCAAGTATTCACTCATTGATTTATATTAATATATTTATCGAGTGCTTCCTATGTGCTAGTGTGATGAATGATTGTCTTTTTAGCTACCAGGTATCCATTTGCCCTTCCTAACGTCATCTCATTCCTTCCAAGAAATTACCTCACTTCCATTGGCCGGTTACATGGGACTTATCAGGGGCCGTGCTGTCGTGGCTAGGAATGGGCATGGCTGTGGCCAGGTGTTCCTTTCCTGAACTCTGCCCACACAAAGAGGCAGAAAATGGCTGAAGTTCATTCCGTTTGCTCCAGCTGAAAGAGTTTCTCTCCACTTCTGTTTCCTATCTCTCAGGAACAGCCCTGGGCCTTTCTTATTTTCAAATCTGTCTCTCCATTCTTCCCATTGAGTCTGTGAACTGATATCCCTTCTCTAAATCCCCTTTGGTTTAAGTTGATCAGATGTCAGGCTTCCACTGTCAATAGAAGACTCTGACTAATACAGCTATTCTCCATGTTAGCAATGAGAACGCACAACCAAAAAAGATGTGGTTCTTAAAAGAAATGAAAAATAAATAAGATGTGCTTCTTATTCTGAAGGAAGCATATTTTCCAGAATGCATAGGGGGAGTAGTGAGGATTACATAAACCAATATAACTGAGTGATGTAGAAGATATAAGGAGAGCATAAGGAGAGCAATCCTAAGTGTGTCTGAGGAAATCAAGGCAGGCTTCAGAGAAGAGAAAGCTCTTGCTCTTTCTCCAGAAGAAGTAGAAATTAATGGATAGAGAATTAGGGAAGGACATACCAAGAAAAGAACCACATACAAGAAGGAAAAAATCATGGCATATTTGGGCGAAGCAGAAGGGTATTTTAGAACATGGGAAGACTGTATAGGATTCAGATATGTTTGGAATTTATCCTACAAACAGTGACAAGTCATTCAAGAATTTTAGGCAGCAGAATAAGATATGTCTGATTTATATTTAGAAATATAACTGCAAAAAAAAAAAAAAGAAATATAACTGCAGGCGCACCTCAGTGGTTCAGTGGTTGGGTGTCTGCCTTCAGCTCAGGGCATGACCCCGGGGTCCTGGGATCAAGTCCTGCTGGGGCTCCCCACAGGGAGTCCTCTTCTCCCTCTGCCCGTGTCTCTGCCTCTCTCTGTGTCTCTCATGAATAAGTAAAGAAAATCTTTAAAAAAAGAAATATAACTGTAGATTACTGAGGATAGAGTGAAAGAAGTTAAGAGATGAGACGATGGAAGTGCTCAAGGAGGAGGGCAGCGATGGAGAGGAGAGAAGCATTAGACTGGAAGCAGAGGCGAGAGAAACAAAAAGCACAAACTCAAAAACTTGCAGTGGGAAGGACTGAGTCCAGAGATATTTCAAGAGGTAATTGATAGACTTGAAATCTGTTGGCTGTAGGAAGTAAGAGAGAGGTGAGGGTGACGGTCTAAGATGAAAAATAAATCGCTGGGTAATTGGTCATAACCAAGATAGGGCGTGCAGGGAAGAAACAGGTTTGGGAAAAGATAATGTGGCTCCTCCAGGAGGTAATGTCTGTATGTCAGGCCTAGAGCTCAGGAGATATGGATGTGGGAGTCATTGTGACACAGTAATTAAAGGAAAAGAAGTAGATGAAATTGCCTGGGAGAGTACGTGTAATGAGAAGAGAGCCCCAGTGGAAGCTTGATGTGATGCGTGGCAGGTCTTCCAAGATGGCCCCAAGGAATCACACCTCCCACTCTTCATGCCTTTGTGCAGTCCTCACACTGAATCGGAGCTGGCGAGGCTCCATCACTTGATTGTGGGGATGGCTACACAGCAATATACCTCTGCCAAAACTCATCAAACCATACACCTAAAAAGGGCGAATTTCACTGTATATTAAATATACTTCAATAAACCTGACTTTAAAAGTTGAAAAGATCAACAAGACAAATGAGAAATTATGTGATATTCTAGTTCTATTGTCTCCAGTGTCCCTGTGAAGCAGGATTTTTAATGAGGAGAAAATAAGGTACAGATGTAGTTAGAAGGTTGTATAAAAGGAATGTGTCATGTAGAAGAAATGTATTAGAAGTCACATAAAAAATCTTATAGTTCTAAATGTGAATTGGAAGGAAGGAAGGAGGAAGGAAGGAAAGAAAGAAAGGAGAAGAAAGGAAACAATGACCAATCCAATAGCAACGAATGACCCTAAACCCCAAATATGGCCTTGACATATTTCCCACTAAAAACCCAAAACAAAACAAAAAACAAAACAGGGGTTCTTGGCGGGCTCAGTCAGAGGACCTTGAACCTCATGTTGGGCATAGAGAGTACTAAAAAAATAAATAAACTAAAAAAAAAAAAAAAAACCTTCTTGGGGAAAAGGCTGATCTAAGAAGAAGGCAGAAAATGTGTGAGTCTGGAAAATCATGTTCTACCAGAGAAAGAAAAAAAATCTGTCAAAAATTGATAGAATAAAAAAGAATTGATAGAGTCATGTTAGAAGGTTTTGGGACCTAATTTGAAGAGGTTGCTGTTGGCCAACGATGGGGCAGTTTTAAGCATTAACACAGATTAAAATATGTTTAAATCCATGTATTTCATGATGACATTAAAGAGAAATGCGGTCATCTTGAAAGGATGCTTGAGGAGCAACTTGTTGCCTTGAAAACTGGTAAATAAAGAGACTTAAGAACCGATCTTACCTGGGGTGTCTGGTGGCTCAGTTGGTTAAGTGCCTGACCCACGTTAGGCTCACTTAAAAAAAGAAAGAAAAACTGATCTTGCCTTTCCCATGACTGTGTCACTGGGTGGCCAAATAAATGATGAGGGAAAGTTTCTCTTTATAGAAGCATTTCAACAATAAATTAAGGAGGGGTGATAGGATGTTGATAGAATATCAACATTTCACAACCCCAGATGAATTAAGCCTCAGTGCCTACTGGCAACTCAAAGAGAAAGCGACCTGGACACTATGTGCTTCAGAAGACATCACGACCAAGGAGTCTTCCTCCCTCCTCCCCCGCAAAGATCCAACCTGAGTATGACAAAACCTCCAGACTCAACTACCAATTCGCAGGCAGTACAGAGGGCAGCGGATAATGATAAATACCTACATTAGGAAGCTGCAGCCAACAAGATCCTGATTCCAGGAAATGCTACAGGACAAGTGATCTGGTTGGTTGTTTTTAAAGATTTATTCATTTATTTGAGAGAGAGAATAAGAGAGAGAGAGCAGGGGAGAGAGGCAGCGGGAGAGGGAGAGAGAGAATCTTAAGCAGGTTGCACATCCAGCACAGATCCCAACTGGGGGCTTGATCTCACGACCTAAGATCCTGACCCGAGCGGAAACCAAGGGTTGGGTGCTTAACCAACTCCACCACCCAAGTTCCCCGATCCATTTTTTTAAACAAGTAAACTGCAAGAGGGAAAAAGAGGTAAAGGGGAAACTTAAAGATTTAAAGATCTGAAAGACATGTTTTACAAAAAAACAAAAACTATTGTGTTTAAGGATGCAGAGCTGGACAATAAAACTGCAAATAAAAGAAGGTAAAAATGGGGGCACCTCGGTGGCTCAGCTGTTGAGCAGCTGCCCTCAGCCCAGGGTGTGATCCTGGGGTCCTGGGATCGAATCCCAGTCAGGCTCCCTGCATGGAGCCTGCTTCTCCCTCTGCCTGTGTCTCTGCCTCCCTCTCTCTCTGTGTCTTTCATGAATAAATAAATAAAATCTTAAAAAAAAAAAAAAAGAAGGTAACAATGGACATAAAATTCAGGGCAGTGGTTGCCCTTCGTGGTGAGGGAGGGGATTTGTGTTTAGGTCATAGGAATGGTTTCTGGAGTGACTGGCAAGGTGCTGCCTTTTTTCACAGAGGGTGATTACTGGGGTGTTTGCTTTATAATCACGTATTATATCTGCATATTGGTTTTATGCTTTTTAAAAGGATTTGTTATAATCAAAAAATATTTTAGGTTTTAGGTGGTGCCGTGAAGGTGTCTCCATTCCCATCTCCTAAAACAAGAACAGGAGGCGCCTGGGTGGCTCAGCGGTTGGGCACCTGCCTTCGGCCCAGGGCGTGACCCCAGGGTCCCGGGATCAAGTCCCGCATCGGGCTCCCTGCATGGTGCCTGCTTCTCCCTCTGCCTGTGTCTCTGCCTCTTTCTCTGTGTCTCTCATGAATAAATAAATAACATCATAAAAATTTTTTTTTAAATAAAACAAGAACAATAAGAGAAACACACCCATGTGATCTGAATTTTCCAAGCACTGGTCTGTAAGGGGCCCTGAAAACATCATTGGAATAAATTTGAAACGTTGCCAGTTCAGTTGGGATTTCACCTGACTCATCACAGAACTGACTAAAAGCACACAACCCTTTTCAGAGAAATAAAAAGTCCTGCCTTGCAAAAACAGACGAATCCTGAGTGACTAATTTTGTGACCTGATTGTACCACTTGTGCTGTACAACTAAAAGATGAGCTTCCAGCCCCAAGATCTTCCAGTTGACAGTTTCCTGCAGTCTGATGGCCTCAACCAATGAACTCCTCGTACTGGGAAAGTATAGTGTAGGACTAGTCACTGCGTGTCAGTTATTTCATTACCTAAATTTCGGAGTTTTATATGTCTCCTAAAATGTAATGTGACACCACCACCTTGGAAAACGGGCGGTTTCTAATAAACTCAAACATATGCCCTGTGACCCAGCGAATTCCAAGTGATGTCCCAAGAAAAATTAAGACATGCATCCATGAAAAATTGTACAGAAATAGTAGCTTTATTCACAATAGCCTGAAAAGATCTGGAAACAGGCTGAACATCCATCAATAGGAGAATGGATAAACAAATTATGCTATATCCTTATAGTGGAATTCTGTTCAGCAATATTATATGCAGTGACGTAGATAAATCTCAAAAATATGGTGAATGAGGGGCACCTGGCTGGCTCAGTCATGTAATGTCCAACTCTTGATTTTGGCTCAGGGCTGTGAGATCAATTGAGCCCCGCGTAGGCCTCTGCACCGGGCACGGAGCCTGCTTGAGATTCTCTTTCTCCCTCTCCCTCCAGCCCTCCCCACTTCCCTCTCTAAGACAAAAACAAAAACAAAAACAAATGAGCAAAAAATATGCTGAATAAGGGACCTCTGACTGGCTTAGTCAGTGGAGCCTGTGACTCTTGATCTGGGGGTTGTAGGTTCAAGCCCCGCATTGGGTGTAGAGATGACAACAATGACCAAAAAAAAAAAAAAAAAATGCTGAATGAAAGAAGCCAGACCCCACCCTCATTCATATTGTATGACTCCATTTACCTGAAGTCCAACAACAGACAAACCTAACCTATGGTAATAGTCAAAATCACGGTTATCTCTGGAGTATGAAAAAAATATCATCCTTCCCGGGACGTTTCCTGGTTTAGGAAATTAGATGTTATAAATCCCTTAGTTTGAGTAACTTGCATTAATAGAAAACTAGTTTCTCTCCACCCTCACTAAATACATGCTGAACACTTACGGAAACCTGTTCATTGAAGGGTCGCCACATTCCCATGCGAGCCCTGAGAGGAACTGCCATCCCTGTGGGGAAGGAGGGACGTGGAGGAGAGAAGGGAACATACCATTGAGGGGGTGATGGGGAAAGTGGACCTTGAATGCAGAAGCACCCGGAGGTCACCAGGCCCAGAGGGGGCCAGTTCTCCCGAGCCCTCCCCGGGTGGAGAGATTCTGGGGCAGCGGGGCCCTTCGGGGAGTGGAAGCCAGGAGCTGGGGCCCGGAGCCCTGCTTCCCACCAAAGCCAGTCTCAGCAACTAGGGGGCAGACTTGCAGCAGCCCTAGAGAATGCTTCCAGAAATGGAGAAGCTGGAGGCAAAATTAGGCATCTGGCCAATAAAAAGAGGCGAGAAGAGGTATAGGCCAGAAAAGGCACAGGAAATATGGGCTCAGCAGAGCTGATAGACAAGAATGAGGGTGTGGACAGGCCAGGAGCGTGACGCTACTGAAAACTGCTGAGATGCAGGGTGAGGAAGGCTGCCCGGCCCCCCAGAACCTGACCTTGCCTCTGACAAGAGTACCTGGGGTGCAGCTACGGCAAAGAAGAACCTGTGAGCCCCGGTGTTCAAACATGGATGAAGGTTGGGGGTGCAGGGGGTGGAATCAACTGGGGAAGAACAGATTTCTGAGGGAACCTCCCAGGAAAGTTGGAGGGGATCCAGAAGCAAGTACAGACAGAAAATGGGGGTGGCCTAATAAAAATAGAGGTATGACTTTGCAGGGGAGTGGTGAAGAAATTCTCCCCGGTCAGTGAATGGATGATTAGGATCTTACCAGCTTGCTTTTTTTCCTGATCTTAAAGCTTTGATCCCAATTAAAATGTAATGCCCAAGACAAATGAAATACTTGGGGTACTTGCCAGTCACGTATATTACGGTGTGAATAAGTGATTTATTAGGCAAATGTTCATTGAACATCTACTTTGGTGGAGCTAGAGCTTGCATTCCAGCAGGGCCGGGCCCAAGACACACAAGTAAACACGGAAATCAAAATTTCAGGTAGTGAAAGGGCAATGGGAGCAAAGGAGTCAGGAAACAACAAAGAGAAAGGCTGGGCGGGTTGAGAGTCCTCAGGAAAGTGTGTCAGGGTAAAGGAGTCCAGGGCAAAGGTCTGTGGGAAGAACCTTCCAAATAGAGGGGACAGCAGTATGAGGGTTCAGGACCGTGCCGTTTCGACTTTGTAAGTTCCAGAATCAGGAGTTGGATGTTACCCTATTTGCAGTGAGAGGTCAATAGAGAGGTTTAAAGAGGAGAGTTGTCTGACCTCATTTACATTCTTAAAAATGCTTAGTAGAGCATCAGCTTTAGGGAGGGAAGAGTGGAAGCAGAGAGACCAATTAGGGAGCGATTGCAATCACTTCTTTTTTTTTTTTTTAAGATTTTTTTTATTTATTCATTTGAGGGAAAGAGAGGGAGCGCAAGCAGTGGGAAAGGAGAGGGAGAGGGAGAAGCAGCCTCCCAGCAGGGAGCCCAGCCTGGAGCTCGCCCCAGGACCTGGAGATCACGACCTGAGCCAAAGGCCCTGCTCAACCAGCTGAGCGCCCCCAGGCGCCCCAGCTGCCATCACGTCTGATGAGAGAGACCATCATCTGATGGTGGTCAGAGAAGTCGCTGAGAGATGGCCAGAAGGGGTGAGATCCCGGAGGCGGCTTCGCAGGTGGACGCGGAGGTAAACGGAGGCACAGGTGAGTGTTGGATGATTAGCTCCCAGGCTGCGTGCACGGCAGGGCTGTAACCGAAAGGAGGGAGGCTGCAGAACCAGCTGGTGGCCTTGGGACTGGAGAGGTCCATTCTGCACATGTTAAGATTGGGATGCCTAGTAGAAAAAAATGCATTTTTAAAAAAAAGATTTTACTTATTTATTCCGGAGAGACCCAGGGAGAGAGGCAGAGACCCAGGCAGAGGGAGAAGCAGGCTCCCTGCGGGGAGCCCAATGGGGGACTCGAACCTGGGACCCTGGGGTCACGCCTTGGGCTGAGGGCAAGGCTCCACTGTTGAGGCCCCCCACTCTGGGCCTCCCTGGTAGATAGTCAATGGAGTAGGCAGTTCTGGAAGCTGAGGAGATGTGACTGGTCAATGCCGTTGCATTTGGGTGATACACGTGCTGCCAGAGGGAGCACAACATCTGAACGGCTTGAAAGCCATCTGCCAAGTAGGATCTTGTGGGGACAGAGTGTTGACCAGGCAGGGAGCCCAGCAGGAGCCCCAAGAAAGGGAACTGGAGGGGTGAGGCATGGGAGGGGAGCCTGCCAAGGGGCCCAGGAGGGAGCCGGCCCAGCGTTGCAGAAACCGAGAGCCAGGAGAGGGTGCGGCCCAGGCCGAAGCTGCTGAGTAAGAGGGAGAAGGGACGGTGACCTTGACAGGGGTGGGTCCAGGGAGTGCAGCTGAAAACCCACCAGGCTTGAGCTTTTGGTAAAAAGGAAAACTTGTGTGAGGTCAGACCTTCTGGGAGAGAGAAAGACCCGGGGAGGTCAGAAAAGGTCCATCAGGGGCACTAGAAATAGGAGGTTCCCACCCTGGGTGAACGTCACAGTCACCTAGGAACTTAAAAAATAAACACAAGTTTCCGGTCCCCTCCCAGATTTACTGAATTCCTAGCAGTGGGAATCGGAATACCTATGGGTGTAAATTATTATTGTTTGTTTTATTGTCATTAGTTTTGAATTTAGTTTTTACTAATGGAATCTACATATTTTTTTTTTAATTTTGGTTTCTGTTGAGGTATCATTGACATTGGAATCTATATTTTAAAAAAGCTCCTTCAGTAATTCTGATTTAGCTCATTAGTCTAGAAGGGGAGCTGGGCAGGAATAGTCCCACCAAAACAGAAGAAATACCTTCTCCTAGTTGGGGGGCGGTGTAGGAGGGTAGGTGTTAATAGACAGAACTTTTAAGTTTTATGTTTCTCTCCCCTAAATGTCTTTGTCAGCCTCTAGAGCTTGCTATCACTTGTCTTCTGCTGAACTTCAATAGAACACAAAACGGATGTTAACAAAAAAACTCAGAAACGGGCTTCCAGTCTTAGACATCCCGCTCTTTTTCACGGATGGGGATCGTGGCTGTGATCAGAGGAAATTTTTTCCTGCCCCAGTGGAATTTTATTTTTTATTTCTTTTTATTATTATTTTTTGGAATTGAGTTTTGTACTGGATAGTGGAGTTTTTTTCAGCAATTTTGACAGTGTTGGGTAAATGGCACATGGACTTTTGGGTGCTCTGCCCTGAGAACAGGTTTGGGGATGCTGGAGGGGAGGGAGCCCTGAAAGCCTTCTGCACTCCTCCGTCCCCCTTCGGGCTCACTGAACCTCTCCCCATATCCTTCCTCCTCTCTCTCTCTCTCTCTCTCTCTCCCCCTAGCTCCCTCCCCACCCCACCACCTCTCTCCCTCTCTGCCCTGGTTATTAATATCCTCAAGGGAGCCCAGAAAGTTAAACCAAGTCCCCCCTGGAGTTCAGCTGGCAGGAAGAAAATCCCAAAATGGGAGTAATTTGATACGTCTGGAAGCAGGGAAAACAAAATTTAAAATAGAAGCTTCCTTCCAAGAGGCAATTATAATAATGTCTTACGGCTTTACATCACTTGGCAGGCCGTAATGCGTTGTTAGGTTCATTACTTCATTTGATCTTTATATCAGTCCTGGGAGAAACCGTGCTCTTATCAACTTCCCGCGATTAAAAACATGAAACAACAACAAAACAGAACATAAAGAAACATAACAGACAAATACATGAAGGCTTAGAAGGGTAAAGACCATTCCCAAAGGTGCTTCTGGTAGGAAAGTACAGCCTTCTAAGCGACTTGTTCACATCCACCGAGCAAAAAAGCGCATGAGAGGGACCAAACGATGGCTACTTGGCCCACTGGGGATGGCCCCCCAGGGAATCATGGGGGGGGGGGGTTGTCAGCCCCTAAAGTTGACATAGTCTATGATCTCATTTACATAAAATTCTTGAAATGACGAAGTCTTCAAGACCTCATGGTCCAGAGGTTGGGTATGGAAGGAGGTGGGGCAGGAGGGGGTGGGTGCTGCTGCGACCCAAGGCATCTTGGTGGTGCCGGAATTGCTGAATATCTGCACCGTGACGGTGGAGACAGGACACTTCACGTGTGAAAAAGTGCATAGATCCAAATGCACACACACTCACAAGTACAAGCAAAAGGGGAGAAATCTAGGTAGATGGACTCCATCACCGTCAACATCCCGGTTGTGATATTTTACTACAGTTTTGCAAAATGTTACCATTGGGAGAAACTAGGTAAAGGGTAGACAGGCTCTCTCTGTTTAATTTCTTACAACTGCATCTGAATCTATAATTATCTCAATAAAAACTCCATTTAAAAAAGTGAATGAGTCAGGGTGTGTCTCTGTTTCTTGCCTGCGCCTCATTCATCCTCCCCACGCGTGACGGAGCGACGGGCGACCTTATTCTTGGAATCCTCAGTTTGGTTCATGGCTCCTTGAGTGAGGGACTTGGAGACGGGGCTACATCCACATTTGACCCTGGTTATTAAACCAGGCGGGGCAACAGCTTCCCCAGAACGACCAAACTCCCAGCACGTTTCCTACATTGAGAACCAAGGGGAACTTCAGTTCGATACCGAGCACTGCGACGTCTTAATGGGCCTGAGCCAGCTATTCCAAGGCACACACCCCTGAGATTTCCCTGACTTTGGGGGCTCGGCTGCTGGCTGCGGGACAGTGTGAAGGGTAGAGAGGAGGGCTGGCCACAGAGCCCTAGATCTGTGGGGTGGGGCAACCGGGGTTGATGGGGGTGGTGATGCTGTCTCAGTGATTCCCCAGAGGCTGAGGCCCGGCCTCTCACCTCTACCCACACCAAGCCTCAGATTTTATTTATTTGCCTTTTCTTTCTCCTATTCTCTTCCTATCACCGAATTTTAGCTGTTTCTCTCTCTCCCGTGCCACCCCTGCTGTCTTTTCTGTCTCTTTTCCTTGACTTCTTTTTCCTTTTTTTCCCCTTTTTGGCTATATTTTTCTACTATGACAACATTTTAATTAATACACAGATTTTTTTTTAAAGATTTTATTCATTCATTCATGAGACACAGAGAGAGAGAGAGAGAGAGAGAGAGAGAGGCAGAGGGAGAAGCAGGCTCCATGCAGGGAGCCCGACGTAGGCCTCGATCCCCGGACTCCAGGATCATGCCCTGGGCCAAAGGCAGGCGCCAAACTCCTGAGCCACCCAAGGATCCCCTCAATATTACTTTCCTTAAAGTGGGAGCAGTAATGCCCAAGTTCTAGAGTGGTTGGGAGGGTCACATGTAAACGTCTTGCACATTATAAATGCTCCGTAAATGATTAGCTATTAAATTCTACTAGCGTGAGCCCAGGCCTCGGCTCTCCAGCCGGGGCGCGCACTGGAACCACCTGGGGAGATCTAAAAAATCCCGGGGCCTGGGCTGGCTTCACCCCCAGAGACCCCGGTTTAATAGGTGCGAGGTGCAGTCTGGGCATGGGAGGTGCAGACCCTGCAGGTGATTCGAGCGTGGTTTGCGAGATGCCGCAGCATCACCTGCAGGCTGTGTTACAACAGTCTCCTGGGCCCCATCCCCACTTGAGAGCTTAAATCTTTCAGACCACCTTCAAACTTTCCAGCTGGGCTGCCGTACTGAAAATAACATTTTTATCGACTCCCTATGGTGTCCTAGACATTAACACTAACTGCCTTATGGGCAGTGTGTGTCCCTTCATCCCCACAACAACCCTATTATTTTTCATTTTACAGATGAAGAGTCTGAGGCTCAGAGGGTAAGTGACTTGTTCCAGGTCCCACAGCTGCTAAGTGGATGAGCCAGTTTGGGCTCCCAAGGGCATCCTCTGAGTCAAGACTCTCTAGGGTCTCTTCTCTTCCAAAAGCAACTGTTCTCCCGTCTTACAGAGACCTCCCGGCCTCTCGGCCATCATCAATCATCCTGCCTCCGTCCTCTGTCCGCAAGCCACGCGGAGGGTGGACACCTGAGAATTTGCTTTTCGAACAAGTTCCCGAGGTGATGGGGATGCGGCTGGACTGGGGACCAGGGCTTGAGAACCACTGGCCTAGAAGAGGTGGGGAGGGGATGGAAAGGTGAAGGGGTGCTTGTCGTGACATCCCACATCCAGAGATCACAGTGGTTCTCAGGTGACTCCCAAATCCTTTGCTTCCAAGAGCAGCACGGGGTTCCGAGCTTGGGTTTCACGGCCTGATAAACATGTTGGTCATAGTGGCTGGGAGACGCGATTAAACGGCCCAGGATCTGGGAGGTGGGAGGTGGCCTGGGGTGGGCAACTGGCAGCTCTTGCAGCACGAAGCAGGAGGGCCGCCTTTGCCCCAAGACCCACCACATGAGGACCGGGTAGTCCCAGCAGGAAACACGGGGGTCTTGCAAAGTCTTGCACAATGCTAGGCGGACAGTCGTGTCCTGGTCAAGGCCCCACTCAGGTCCCCCGCCCTGGCTCTCAGCTCCGCACGGCGGCGGACACCATGGGTGACTCTCACTATCCCTCCTGGAACGCTTGCAACTTCAAAGACATGGGTGGGGAGCGCGAAGTTTGTCGGACAGCCCTGAGCCACCCTGGATGTGCCCCGGCGGGCTCTCCCCCTGCCCAGGCCCCGCTCTCCCCCTGCCCAGGCCCTGGCAACTCTGAGGCCTCCGGGGTCTGGGGACGAGCTGGGCCGGAGGGGCGACCTAGGGGCGAGGTCGCAGGGGAGCGGGGGCGCTGCCGTCAGCCCAGGGCGCCTGGGCCCGTGGAGCTGAGCACCCACGGGGCTGGGAACAGTGCGGCCCTGCAGAATGTGACTCGGAAAATGGGGTGACGGGGGGGCTGGCCAGCTGCAGGATTCTAACTCGCGACCACGGGGAGTTTAGAGAGATGGGTGGCCTTGCGGGCACAGATCATCAGTTTAGTCTGTAACACACAGAATTTCTCTCGTGTACAGGCCATAGCCGAGTGGGGACGCCACGGAGCCCAGGTGATTGACGAAAGGTGACCGGTAACAGCGCAGGGCCTCCCAAACCCTGTGGCCCAGCTCGTGGAGAGGTCCCCCGTTCTCCGGCGAGGCAAGGCGTTAGCAGGTGACACGCGGGCCTAAGGCAGGTGGTGCGGCCTGGAGCCCGGCCCGGGCCAGAGGCTGCAGCCGTGCGGGGTGTGCACGGACGGGGAGGCCCGGCTCGGCGGCCGGTGACAGGGTGGCCTCCGAGGACCCACGAGGACCACGCGGGCTGGGGCGGCCTGGTCAGAGGGCGGGAGCAAGAGCCGGGCAGGCCTTCCCGTAGAAACCAGCCAGAAGGCGGTGACAAGGTGAGGCCTCTGAGGAAGGAGCGGGACAGGGCCCTGGCCTTGACCCCTCATGGGTGACCTTGGCCAGGGTGAGTTCCGGAACGTCCGGGGACCCAAAGAGCAAGATCACTGCTAGGTCGAGAGAGGCACTGGGAAAGGAGGACGGTCAAGGTAGTGGCTAGAAGAGCCGGAAAAAGCTAAGGCTGGATCTCGAGGAGCGCCAGGAAAAGGCCTCCTTAATGAGAGGGAAGGTTTGAAAATACAATTTTTTTTTGAAAATACAATTACAAAAAAATATATATATAGGGGCATTTGAGTGACTCAGGGCTTGAGCATCTGCCTTCAGCTCAAGTTGTGACCCCGGAGTCCTGGTATGGAGTCCCAAGTTGGGCTCCCCGCAGGGAGCCTGCTTCTCCCTCTGCCTCTGTCTCTGCCTCCCTCTCTCTCTCTCTCTCTCTCTCTTTGTGTGTGTCTCTCATGAATAAATAAATAAAATCCTAAGAAAATAAAATAAATAAATAAATAAAAATAATAAAATATATACATGTATTTTTATATTTTATATATATATATAATTTTAGTCATCTAATCTTTCGTATTTTGAAATCTCCTAAGTAAGCATGTGGGAAGGGTAACAATGTAATGAATGTCAGTGCTTTCACCACCCACCTGTGTCATATCTTAACGTTTTGCCACATTTTATACACATGTATGCTTTTTGTTAAAAAAAAATAACCACATCATGCTTAAGGTTTCCGGTGGTGAATACTATCCCCTGCCTTCTTGGAGTCCACTGAGATAATGATCTGATTTACTCCTAAGTGCAGTGGCCCTCTGCCTCTTGTGATGCCTGCGGTACAAACCTGCTTAGACAGGGTGGGGAGGGCTTGGTTGTGTCTGTGTAACAGAGTTGGGTTACACCCTCATTCAAAAACAGGATTAACCTGTACATTTTTTCCCTTCTGCTTATCCTCCTCAAGCTTTTAGAATTAAAACCACACAAACCTCATATTGAGCCGAGGGAACAAACTTTCAGTTATGAGATGAATAATTTATAGCACGGTGTCTATAGCAATAATAGACTATATACTTCAAATTTACTAAGCGTAGATCTCTAGTGTTTTCACTACACAGATGTACACACAGTGAAAACCATTGTATCATTTCACAATGAATATGCATATCAAAATGTCATGCTGTACACCTTAAATTTTAGTTTTTATTTTTCAGTCATACCTCAATAGAACTGGAAAAAATAAACATATTAATCTCATAAAATAAGCAAAATTGTAAAACATATCCCTGTCTTTTTTTTTTTTTTTTAAAGATTTTATTTATTTATTCATGAGAGACACAGAGAGAAAGGCAGAGACCCAGGCAGAGGGAGAAGCAGGCTCCATGCAGGGAGCCTGATGTGGGACTTGATGCCAGGACTCCAGGATCACGCCCTGGGTGGAAGGTGTGCTAAACCGCTGAGCTACCCAGGGATCCCCCAAGTTTTTCTCTAAATACTGACTTAATAGCATCTGATATGTATATTTTAATTTTTGTTGTTTAGAAAACTGATGATGGGCTGCCTGGGTGGCTTAGTCGGTTAGGCCTCTAACATTTTATTTTGGCTCAGGCCATGATCTCAGGGTTGTGGAATTGAGCCCTGTGTAGCCTGCTTAAGGTTCTCTCTCTCCCTCTCTCTCTGCCACTCCCTTACCCTGCTCAGGCTCACATGTGCTTTCTCTCTATATAAATTAAAAAATTAAAAAAAAAAACAAAACTGATGATATTGTGAGCTGAATTTGCTTTTTAAAAAGTTTTTAAAGATTTTATTTACTTATTTGAGAGAAAGATAGCATGAGCAGGAGGAGGGGGAGAGAGAGAGGGAGAAGGCCAAGCAGACTCCCCACTGAGTGGGGAGCCCAATGCAGGGCTTGATCCCAAGACACTAAGATCATGCATGACCTGAGCTGAAGTCAGATGCTTAGCCAATTGAGTCACCCAGGAACCCCAAGGATTTGCTTTATTTTATTTTATTTTATTTTATTTTATTTTATTTTATTTATTAATATTTTGAGAGAGAGAGAGAGAATGAGCAAGAAAGGGAGATAGAGCACACACAAGTGGGGTGGGGCTGGAGGGGCAGAGGGAGAGGGAGAGAGAGAATCCCAAGCAGGCTCCATGCTCAATGTGGGGCTCCACACACAGCTCCATCTCTCAACCCTGAGATCACGACCTGAACTGAAATCAAGAGTTGGCTGGTGGCTTATCCAATTGAGCCACCCAGGCACCCCTGGATGTGCTTAATGACTTAGGTTTTATTTAAGAGTATGTGTGGGCTGGCTGGCTGGCTCAGTCAGTAGAGCATGAGATTCTTGAGCTCTTGGTCATGGGATCATGAGTTTGAGCCCCATTTGGGGGATAGAGATTACATTTTTTAAAAAGGGGGTTGAGGCACCTGGGTGATTCAGCAGTTGAGCATCTGTCTGTGGCTCAGGCCATGACCCCAGGGTCCTGGAATCGAGTCCCACATTGGGCTCCTGTGGGGAGCCTACTTCTCCCTCTGCCCATGTCTCTGCCTCTCTCTCTCTCTCTGTGTCTCTCATGGATAAATAAAAAAATCTTAAAAAAAAAAAAAAAAAAAACTAAAAGGGATCCCTGGGTGGCTCAGCAGTTTAGCACCTGCCTTTGGCCCAGGGTGTGATCCTGGAGTCCCAGGATTGAGTCCCACATCAGGTTCCCTGCAGAAGCCTGCTTCTCCCTCTGTCTGTGTCTCCACCAATCTCTCTCTCTCTTTCTCATGAATAAATAAATAAAATCTTTAAAAAAAAAAAACTAAAAGTCTTAAAAAAAGGTTAAGAGTGTATGTGTGGTACATATATATATATACACACACATATTCATGTATTTATTTTTAAAGATATTACATTAAGAATGGATTTAAAATCTTGTGTCCTTGTCAAAGAATGCCATATATAGAAATAATATCTTAAAAAAAAAAAAAAGAAATAATATCTTGGGATCCCTGGGTGGTGCAGCAGTTTGGCGCCTGCCTTTGGCCCAGGGCGTGATCCTGGAGACCCGGGATCGAATCCTACATCAGGCTCCTGGTGCAGGGAGCCTGCTTCTCCCTCTGCCTGTGTCTCTGCCTCTCTCTCTCTCTCTCTCTGTGACTATCATAAATAAATAAAAAAAAATTAAAAAAGCACAGAATTAAAAAAAAAGAAATAATATCTTGAGGTATTAACTCTGTATCTTTGTCCTATGATACAGGATCAAATTAGCTGAATTTTACAACTACCTTGGAGCAGAGTGTATTCCCCAAATTCTTCCAGTAGGATCTTTTTGTGGGTAAAGTCTACCATGAATTTTCTAGTTTTATTATTTCCTTAATTGTTTTGGTATTATGGGAGTGACATATCAACTTTTCAAATATACTCTACTGTTCTGGTTCCTCCTTATCTTTCACTCTGTTATATTTCAAAATGGGTTTGGTGGCTCTGTGACTTGGCTCTTCCAGGCAGTGGGAACAATGTGTACAAAGGAAAACAAGTGCCAGACGACACACCAGTTGGGTTCCTACAAGTGCTTTGGCACGGCTGCAGGACAGAGTAAAGAAAGCAAACATGATGGCCAGGAGAAGGCGAGAAAAAAGGAAACCAAGGCTTCTGAGACCCCAGTAAGATCAAAGAATAGTCGCATTGGGGGAAAAGGGGCTCTAGAGGGTCTTGATTGAGAGGTTGCCCTTGGGGGCCCAAACCAGCTCTATCTACTTAGCAGCTGTGGGACCTGGAGCAAGTCGCTCAAACTCTCGGAGCCTCAGATTCCCTGTATGTAAAATGAAAAATAATCACCGTGGTGCTTGTGAGGACTAAATAAGGTATACTACCTATGAAGCAGCACAGTGTTCAGTACCTAATAGCTGGTCAACAAAAATAGTATTTTTATTAAGAGAGCTGGAGAGCTTGGAGGTCGTCAGAAAGTTTTAAGATTTCAATGTAGAATTTTTTTTTTTTTTAAGTAAAGTCATTGTTTCCTAACTTTGTTTTGTAAGAAAACTTCCATATCGGGGCCCCTGGGTGGCTCAGCGGCTGAGCATCTGCCCTTGACTCAGCTCATGACCCCGAGGTCCCAGGATCGAGTCCCACATTGGGCTCCCTGCATGGAGCCTGCTTCTCCCTCTGCCTGTCTCTGCCTCTCTCTCTGGGTCTCTCATGAATAAATAAACAAAATCTTTAAAAAAAGAAGACTTCCATGTCATTACAGCACTTGCTCAGTCTAGCATGTATTTACAGTGTATTCTGATGATTTGTTTCCCTGGCAGAGACAAGGGGCCCTGGAAGCTGGGGTGGGGTCTCATTCCTGTTTCTATTCTCCGCACACCAGGCATTTGGTGACTCCCCTAACATTTGTCGAATTGATTTTGGAAATTATTCCCCAAGAGGCCAGTAGTTGAGGTAAATAGAAAGATCTCCAGGACAGCACTTTGGGTCGGGAACCACACACTTGGCTGGGATCCGATGGCTGTCCCCACTAATTTCGCACTTCCAAGTCTTACGTCCCCGTCTGCTCCTGGTGGCTGCTGGTTTGTAAAATCGACAATAAGCACAGTGATAGCTTATCAACAGTTTGAAAGGAGGGGCCGCCCGGCTGGCTCAGTCCGAAGAGCGAGTGGTTCTTGATCCCGGGTCATGAGCTCGAGCCCCACGTTGGGTGTAGAGATTACCTATGTGAATCAGCTTTAAAAAAAAAAAAATGTCAAGGAACAAACAGAACAGTTCTCTGCTGCCTTATTTACACACAGAATGAGTGTGTGCCTCCTAAGAAGCCAGACTTCGGTCTCCGTAAGAGGTAACAGGGAAAGCAACCAACCAGGGGGAAGGGGCCAGTTCCCCTGAGGCCTACTGGCCCCTGAACCTGCAGGAGTTACCTACCCACCAGGTCTCACTTGTCTCACCTGCAAAATAATATATGTCCTACCTTTTTACCTTTTCATAGATTTGAGCATCAACAGGATGTGGCCTGCGAAGCCCCTGACTGCCCTGAAGCCCTGTCCTATGCGAGATAGCCCCCCCCCCTCCCTGGAATGGGGATGGGGGTGGGGGTGGGGGGTGGGGATGGGGAGGGCAGTGGGTTAGGAGGCTGCCCTGGGCTCAGGTCATGATCTCAGGGACCTGAGACCCCGCTCACATTGGGCTATTGGGCTCCTGCTCAGCCGGGCGACTGCTTCTCCCTCTCCCTCTCCCCAACACCCCCCCCACTCATACTCTCTCTCTCTCTCAAATAAATCTTTTATAAAAGTTGCTACCAATAGTCCAATAGAATGACTCAACCCCGGGTCGCCTGGGTGGCTCAGTCGTTAAGCATCTGCCTTCCACTCAGGTCATGATCCCAGGAGCCTGGGATGGAGCTCTGGGTCAGCTCCCTGCTGCGGGGGGAGCCCGCTTCTCCCTCTCCCTGTGCCCTTACCCCCACTGTGCTCTCTCTCTCTCTCTTTCAATGAATAAATAAATAAAATCTTTAAAAAAAGAAAAGAAGGGCAGCCCGGGTGTCCCAGCAGTTTAGTGCTGCCTTCAGCCCAGGGCCTGATCCTGGAGACCTGGGATGGAGTCCCACATCGGGGTCCCTGCATGGAGCCTGCTTCTCCCTCTGCCTGTGTCTCTGCTTCTCATGAATGAATGAATGAATGAATGAATGAATGAATGAATAAATAAATAAATAAATAAGATCTTTAAAAAAGAAAAGAAAAGAACGCTTTGACCCAGCACTGGCTACTGTGACCCATACTGAGCGCACAGTTTACTTACTCACTGCCATAGGCACGCCTGGCAAAAAGTAAGCGCTTGATAAATATTTGCTGGATGAAGGAATGAAAGGAGGAAGGAAGGAAGTTGGGCAGGAGGTGCAAACAGTGGGGTTTGGGCTTCAGAGCTGTGAGAGTGGGGCAGAGCAGCTGTGTGAGTGAGGCCTGATGGTCACCTTGGGCTTTCAGAGCAGGATCTCCAGAGTGGGAAGAGCTGGTTGTAGCAGCCGAGGAGGAAAATGTTTTCCTCCTCTATTTCCTTCCGATCCGAACACCCTCCCTAGCAGGCTTTGAGGAGACTAATGGGGTAGGAAAAGGCATAGGGAACAACCAGATGAGGCTGAAGGATTGGCCTTTGGTTTTAAGTATTTAATCTGTTTCTATAAACTTTGTTAATAAAAATAGTAAATCAAAAAAAGAAAGAAAGAGGGGCACCTGGCGGGGCTCAGGGGTTGAGCATCTGCTTTGGGTTCAGGGCGTGATCCTGGGGTCCCGGGATCGAGTCCCGTGTCGGGCTCCCTGCATCGAGCCTGCTTCTCCCTCTGCCTGTGTCTCTGTCTCTCTCTCTCTCTCTGTGTGTCTCTCATGAGTAAATAAATAAAATCTTTAAAAAAAAAAAAAAAAAGGAAGAGAAAAAGAAGAAAAGGCATAGGGGAGGGAGGTTGTATCAGCATTTTGTCTGATAATACTTTCAGTTAGCAAAACACCATCAATTAACCAAAGTATTTAATGACATTTATTTATTTATTTATTTATTTATTTATTTTTGTTTTTTATTTTTTTTATTTAATGACATTTACAAATAGCACATGTGGGGGATCCCTGGGTGGCTCAGCGGTTTAGGTTTAGCGCTGCCTGCAGCCCAGGGCGTGACCCCGAGGTCCGGGGATCGAGTCCCACATCGGGCTCCCTGCATGGGGCCTGCTTCTCCCTCTGCCTGTGTCTCTGCCTCTCTCTGTGTGTCTCTATGAAAAAATAAATAAAATCTTTTAAAAAATAAAATAAAATAAAATAAAATAAAATAAAATAAAATAAAATAAAATAAAATAAAAAATAAAAACAGCACACGCGTAGTAGGCAGTCCCACCCTTGCCCCCGTCTCTGCGCTGCTTCCTCTCCAGGGTCTCCTTAGCCAGATGGGAACTGCAGGTTGCTCAAACCTGGTGCTTTTCCTTCTCCACGCCTCTGCTCAGCCACCAATAATCTTTCATTCCAACTGCTTGTCAAAGTCTTAAACTTCTTTCAAAGATCTCAACGAATGAATTATTGGATCAACAGGTACTTATTGTGTTCACTGAGTACCTACAATATGTAAGGCTGAAGGAAGGAAGTTCATAGTCTAATTCTAGGAGGAGAAATACATGTAAACACATAATTTTAAAGCTGTATGATAGGTTCTTTTTTTATATAACGGCTTTATTGACATATAATTCACACACCATAAAATTCATCCTTTCACAGTAAACAGTTCAGTGGGTTTTAGTATCACAGAGTTATAAAACCAGCATTGCTATCTAAATTTCATTGCCCACAAAAGAAACTCCATATTTTTTGCTTATAGGTGTTTTTTCTTTTTAAAATTTTTGAGATTTATTTATTCATGAAAGACAGAGAGGGAGAGGCGGAGACATAGGCAGAGGGAGAAGCAGGCTCTATGCAGGGAGCCCAACACAGGACTTGATCCCGGATACTGGACCATGCCCTGAACCAAAGGCAGATATTCAACCACTGGGCCACCCAGGAGTCCCTAGGTTTTTTTTTTTTTTTTCTTTTTTTAAGTCCATGTTTTTATTTTTTTAAAGATTTTATTTATTTATTCATGACAGACACAGAGACAGGCAGAGACACAGGCAGGGGGGAAGCAGGCTCCATGAGGGAGCCCGATGCGGGGCTCGATCCCTGGACCCCGGGGTCACAATCTGGGCTAAACCGCTGAGCCACCCAGGGATCCCTAAACTCCATATTTATTAACAGAAATTACACATTCCCCTCTCCTTCGCAACCCCCGGGCAACCACTAATCTACCTTGTGCCTCTATGGATTCTGGACATTTCATATAAATCGAATCATATAATATGTGGCCTTTTGTGACTGGCTTCTTTCATTTAACGTAATGCTTTCACATTTTACCTAGGTTTGGCAAGTATCAGTGCTCCACCCCTTTTTACAGCTGAATAACATTTCAGAGCATGAATATACCACATTTCCTATGGTAAACTGTATGACCCATTTTGAGTTAATTTTTCTGTAATGAATGAAAGAGCTCTAACTTCATTCTTTTGCCTGTGGCCATCCCACTGTCCCAGCACCATTTTTGAAAAGACCATTTTTTCCCTATGGAAGGATCTTAATACCCTTGTAAAAGATAAATTCACCATAAATTTAATTTTTAAAAGTTCTCAATTCTATTGCTCTAGGTCTATCCATGTACCAGTACCACACTGTTTTGATGACTATAGCTTTGTAATAGGGTCTAAAATCAGGAAGTAAGAGGACTATCTACTTCTTCAGGATTGTTTTAACTATTATGGTTTGTTGGCTTTCTGGATGAATTCTAGAATCAACCTATCAGTTTCTCCAAGAAAAGTTTCCTGGGATTTTGACAGGGACTGAATCCATAAATCAAGTTGAGGAGTACTACCATTTAAACAATAGTAAGTCTGCCAATCCATGAATATGAAATGTTTTTCCATTATTTAAGACTTCTTTAATTTCTTTCAACAATGTGTTAGTTTTCAGCATATTAATCTTACACTTCTGTTAATTCCTAACTATTCTTTGTGATATGATTGTAAATTGAATTGTTTTTAAGATTTTATCTACTAAAAAAAAAAAGATTTTATTTACTTACTTATTTTTAGATTTGGGGGGGGGGCCACAAGCCGCAGAGGGAGAGGGAGAAGGAGAGAATCCTAAGCAGACTTCCCACCGAGCGTGGAGCCTGATACAGAGCTCCATCTCATGACCCCAAGATCCTGACTTGAGCTGAAACCCAAGAGTCAGAAGCTTAACCAACTAAGCCACCCAGGCACTGCAAATCCAGTTGTTTTATATTTAATTTTGGATTGTTCATTGCTAATCACAGAAATACAATTGACTTTTGTATATTAATCTTGTATCCTTCAACCTTGCTGATAATTTTTAGTTCCAATTTTTTTTGGTGGATCCTTTAGGATTTTCTATGTATAATATCTTATCATCTGTGAATAGTTTTATTTCTTCCTTTCTTCCAGGTGCCTTTTATTTTCTTGCCTAACCTCTTGGGCTAGAACTTCCACTATAGTGTTGAATAAGAATAGCAAGAATAGACATCCCTGTTTTGTTTCCGGTCTTTCATCACTAAGTATGAGTTTAGCTGGTGAGTCTTTTATAGATACTCTTTATCAGGTTGAGAAAGTTCCTTCTATCCCCAGTTTGTTTTGTTTTCATCATAAATAAGTGCTGGACTCTGCCAAACACCTTTTCCATGTTAATTGAGATGATCACCTGGTTCCAGTCCTTTAGTGTATTAACATGGTGTGTTATACTGATTTTTAAAAAATGTCCTGCATTACTGGGATAAATTCCACTTAGTCACAGTGTTAATCTGTTTAATCTATTTCTGGATTCAATTTGTTTTCTTTTTTTCTGATTTTATTTATTTATTTGACAGAGAGAGAACATAAACAGGGGGAGCAGCAGGCAGAGGGAGAGCGAGAAACAGGCTCCCAGATGAGCAGGGAGTCCAATGTGGGGCTCGATCCCAGAACCCTGGGATCAGATCATGACCTGAGCCAAAGGCAGATGCTTAACTGAGCCACCCAAGCGCCCCAGTTTGCTTTCTTTTCTTTCTTTTTTTTTTTTTTTAAAGTAGTCTCCACGATGGGTGGGGCTCAAACTCATGACCCCAAGATCAAGGCCTGAGCCGAGGCCAAGAGTCAGACGCTAAACTGATTGAGTCACCAAGGCAGCCCAATTTGCTTTATTTTCTATATCCATAAGGGATATTGGTCTGTAGTTTTCTTGTGATGTCTTTGTTTAGTTTTGGTACTGAGAATGAGTTGGGGAAGTGCTCCTTCCTCTTCTATTTGGAAGAGTTTTGAAGGATTAGTGTCAATTCTCCATTAAATATTTGGTAAAATCACTAGCGAAGCCATCTGGGCTGATAGGTTCGTTAAATACTGTACATTAGGAAGTGTTGGGCTGTTGTGGGAGGTTAAAGAACCAAGTGACCGGTCCTGCCTCAAAGGGCAAGGAAGCTGGGAAAAGAAGAAACAGTAAGGGTTTAATATCGATGACTGATGTTGGGGGAATGGAGAATGAGAGAAAAGGCTGGGAAGACAGGTTGGAGGTAGAGGAGTCAGGACTCCGAATGCCTGATCTGAACTCTCACCAGACGTAATCTGCTGCTTCCTTCACATGGTGGTTGCTGCTACCATTTTGAGAACAGGGAAGGCAGGAAGGTTAGTTGAGGGCATCATGCCAAAGAAGAATAGAGCCACTGACCAGACCCTAGGAGGAATTTTGCTAGCCAACAGGCAGTCAGTAAAGATAACACTTCAGCATGAAGAATGTAGCTGAAGCCCATGTGTCCCACAAGGAAGAGAGGAGGTACAGCAAGTTGGAGGAGGTAATAAAGTAAGGATAGCCATATCGGTGACCCAGGGGTTTAGAAAAGCATTCCTGGGGGCGCCTCCAGGTGGCTCAAGTCCCATCTTGAAAGCCTATCATACTCTCAGAGTCATGTAAGCGTCCAACTATTGATTTCGGCTCAAGTCATGATCTCAGGGTCATGAGATCCAGCTCCACATCACCTCCATGCTCACCAGGGAGTTTGCTGGAGTTTCTCTCCCTGCCCCTCCCTCTGCTCTCTCTCTCTCTCAAATCAATCAATCAATCAATCAATCAATCAATCTATCTTAAGGGAAAAAAAAGAAAAGTATTCTTGGGGCACCTGGTGGGCCTAGTTGGTGGAGCATGCAACTCTTGATCTTGGGGTCATAAGTTTGAGCCCCATGTTGGAGATACAGGTTACTTAATTAAATAAAATCTTTTAAAAAGAAAAAGGAAAAAAAAACATTCCTGTATAGACCATCTGCTGTATCATTCTTCTAACGTTTGCTCTGGGCCAAAGACATGCTCTTACAGGGTCCACACCACACCAGTCAGCTAAGCTGTTTGAGCTTGGCCTCTGTCATCACATTTCCAGCTCCTGAACAGCAGAGATCATGTCCTCTTTATCTGAATCTTCTACAGAGAGCTTTACCAACATCAAAAGAATGCCTCCATTCAAATTTCTTTGGACAGTTTTAAATTAAGAATGCCTCATCCATGGGACGCCTGGGTGGCTCAGTGGTTGAGCGTCTGCCTTTGGCTCAGGGCGCGATCCTGAGGTCCAGGGATCGAGTCCTGCATTGGGCTTCCTGTGAGGAGCCTGCTTCTCCCTCTGCCTGTGTCTCTGCTTCTCTCTGTTTCTCATGAATAAATAAAATCTTTTTTTTAAAGATTTTATTTATTTATTTATGAGAAACATCCAGAGAGAGAGAGAGAAACAGAGGCATAGGCAGAGGGAGAAGCAGGCTCCATGCAGGGAGCCCGACGTGGGACTCGATCCCCAGGACTCCAGCATCACACCCTGAGCTGGAAGGCAGATGCTTAACCGCTGAGCCACCCAGGTGTCCCAATAAATAAAATCTTAAAAAAAAAAAAAAAAAAAGAAAGAAAAAGAATGGCTCATCCAAATTCCACCCCCACCCCCCACCTGCTGCCTCCATACCAAAACTCTTCTAAATTCTCAGTGTGGTAGGCAGTAGCTATGGAATCAGACCCCGGGACAGCAAGAAGTGCGCCAGCCTCAGCGGTGGACACTCAAGTCTTCTGAATTCTATCCTGTACGTTGCAGTGAGGAAGAGATCTCGACAAAGATGTCTTTTCCCTACCAAAACCTTGACAAGAGAGGTCATTTGCACCAGAACCAACTACACAGACATCTCTGAGTCCCATCCTGAAAGCCTGTCGTACTCTCAGAGGGCGCACACTTTCTGGGTAGTCATGGACACAACCGGGAAAGAGCACTGGGCCAGGAGCCAGGAGCCAGGAGCCAGGAGCCCTGAGCCCTGACTGCAGCCCTGCTGCTAATTAGCCAGGGCACCGTGGTTGGGCAAGTCACTTCTTCCCTTGGCCGCTTGTGAAAAGAAGGAGTTGGAGTAAAATTGACAAGAGTCGCTACCAAATATGAAAATAATAAGCTTTGATGACATTCAATGCTTACTTTGACTACCATGTTATTTATAACTGCTGTAGAAGGTGACAGCCATAATCGGTCTCAAGTGCACTTTATAATCCGTGGTTCTCTTGTAGGCTGAGGTATGAAATGCAGGTTGTTTGATCAAATGTAAGGTGTGACGTTACTGAAATCATTAAATCCGCTTACTCTGGCTTTGCTTTTGTGACTTGCTCTTGGTCACGTGTATGTGTTGCAACTTTCACCCGTAGATGATGGGTTTTACTCTGCGACCGTCTGTACTATTTTAGTTTATTAATCAGTAGAGTATAACTGTGGTTCATGTGAAGTACAGCGTGCTGCCTAAATGCAGTCTCTGGAGTCACACTCCCTAGGTATAAAGCCCAGCTCTAGACCTCCCATGCCTCCCAACGCTGTTTTCACCAGGTTATTCTTAACCTTTGGTTTCATCACTTGTAAAGCAGGGGTTAAAAAAAAAAAAAAACAAAAAAAAACAGTACTTTTACCTCATTGCGTTGTTGTGAAAATCATGAGATAACCCATGTAGTGTCGACTTAATAAATAAAAGCGATTGTATTGTTGTTATGCATGTTTATAAAGAGAAAGATCTCTTTTCTGTTTTCTTTCCCACCAACCCGACGGACCACTCCTTTATAGGAAGTGCTAATTTTTTTTGTGTTGCCTTTCAGAATGATGATCTGATTCAAAATATTGTTTGCAGAAATGGATGCTGGTTTAAATAGACTCTAAAGCAGGGATACAGCTCTGAACAAGAAAGGAATGGCCTACTACTGGGAACAGTTCTCCTGTTTTGGAAACGTTATTCTTCCTCTAAGGTCAGCATAACTGATGGCTACCCTCACCAAACCTCTTTCCCACGTTCTAAGCAGAGGCAAGTTCTACTGGTTGTTAAAGTTCACACAGGGGTGATTGGTTGGCTCAGTCGGAAGAGCACGTGACTCCTGATTTTGGGGTCGCAGGTTTGAGTCCCACATTGGATGAAGAGGTTACCGCAAAAAATAAACTTAAAAAACAAAGTGCATGTAAAGAGAACAGTTTAATAAATAGGAATAAAAGCAGCCATAAAGCAACCACTAATTGAGAGTTTGAATCTTAAGAAAAGGAAGCTGTTGCCTACTTGAACTAGATAATACAGGGCAGCATTTTAAGTATAGAGGCTCTAGTGGTAATCACCGTGGGCTTGACTCTGCCAAGCATCGTAGATGAATTTGAGATTTCAGCTGAAGAATATATAACTTAGTCCGTACTTCCAGTTCCATTTGAAAAGAGAAGCAACAACATCGAAATAGGCTTGGGCCTTTCTGAGTCATTGGCTGCACAGGTCGGGGCAGCCTTAGCTGGTGGTTCTGCACTGAGATGTTTCAAAGCTTTATTAAAAATGTTTGAATCCCCATGAAGCCCCACTATACCCAAGTTTACCAGATTTGGGTAGGAATGGGCTTCATGGTTTATAAAATCAGGAGTGCTGATAAAAAAAAAAAAAAAAAAAAAAGTAAAGCTTTGAAAGCTTCGAGTCCTGTACCTGTGCAGGGTCATCTCTAACCAGCTCTGCGTGGTGTGCACACCAGATGGAAGTCAGTCTGGCTGTACATCACAGCAAGATCTGTTGGATGGGAACATGGAGCATCGCCGGTCACTTGTAGAAGTGTCTCCTGTGTGGCATGAATAAACGTCCCTGTGAGATGCACTTTCACAAAAGAAAAAAGATTGAGGTGGGCAATGTTATTAGTAAATGCATGTTAGTTGCAAATGAGGTTACAAGAGTAGAAAATAGCTGAAAGTGGGTAAGGTGCCTTTGGGAAGCAGGAGTCAGAATTCAGGGGAAAGACAGAGAACTGTCGTTTCTTTATCATAAATGATGTAGAATGATTAGACTTATGACATAGTTGTATTACTTTAAATATATATTAATTTTATTTTTATTTAAGATTTTATTTATTTATTCATGAGAGATGGGGGGGGTGGGGGGGTGGGCAGAGACACAGGCAAAGGGAAAAGCAGGCTCCATGCAGGAAGCCTGACATGGGACTTGATCCCTGGTCCCCAGGATCACACCCTGGGCTGAAGGCGGCGCTAAACTGCTGAGCCACCCAGGCTGCCCTTAATTTTATTTTTTAAAGATTTATTTGAGGTGGAGAGAGAGAGCATGTGCACAAGTGTGAGTGGGGGAGAGGCAGAGGGAGAGGATCTCAAGCAGACTCCCTACTGAGCATGGAGCCCAATCCCGACTCATGAGATCTGACCTGAGCTGAAATCACGAGTCGGTGACCCAACTGACTGAGCCACACAGGCGCTCCAATATATCTTAAATTAAAGAACACAAGGGAGTCTTAGGAAAATCAATTTGTTGATAATTTCTGGAAGGGATCAAGTCAGTGGCTTGATTTTTCTGTGTGCTTCCCTGACATGCGAGTCAGTAACGTCCTCCATAAATGTCTCAGCCTGCCTCAGTGGTGTCTTTATGGTAAGCTAACTAAGGTCAGATGGCTAGGGCCCTTGTGGTGGGCTGAAGAGACCTCCTCCCCACCAGGAGATCGCTCTTGAGTATTAAACTTCCTGGTTCTTAGGTTTGTTTTAAGGAAAACACTTCTTTATCTATTTCTTCTCCCCTTAAAGCCTCTGAAGTATACATTGTCATCATTCCCATTTTTACAGGTGAAAAACTGAATCCTTGTGAAGCTAAGGGACACAGTCAAGGCCATGAGGTGGCAAATGGCAGGGCCGATTTATAAACCTATACTTTTCCCATACAGACCATCTATAATAATTGCTATAATAAAGGTTCAGACTAGTAATTTGTTTAAATATGTGATGCACAGAATAATTCACAGAAAATTATAATGTATTTAGTTATCTTGACCATCACTCCCCCTTACCTTCAGAGAGGTTGGATTTGTCCAGGAGTATGAAATGTGAACTCTTTTACAACTGCATCTAAAACGAATAACTAAAAAATATCAATGGCTAGTGGTAGCCTTAGGACACGGGCTTTTATGTTGATTTGGTCTTTAAAAAACTGAGATATGATTCACATTCACCCCTCTCAAGTATACGCTTCACCTTTTCAAGTGTACAAGTCAGTGGTTTTAGTATGTTCACCACCAAACAATACAACTCTAATCAAGAACATTTGTTTCATTTTTTCTTTTTTTACAATTACAAGAGTTGATTTAACAAAAAAGTTCAATATGAAAATGCATACGACCTGGTTTTTATATTGTAGTAAAACAGGTGCTACAGATGGGTGACACGTGGAAGCAGTTGATTTCTTCCAGGGAACACACCGTTGTTTATATTTCTTCCAAGGCTTATAACACAACACTACTTCCTTGAGTTAGCACCACTCCAATATTGTCGTTGCCCATGAGTTGCCATCTCCATACCTTCATCCATCACAAGTTTTTTTTTTTTAAGATTTTATTTATTTATTCATGAGAGAGAGAGAGACACACACAGACAGACAGGCAGAGGGAGAAGCAGGCTCCATGCAGGGAGCCCGACGTGGGATTCGATCCCGGGTCTCCAGGATCACGCCCTGGCTCAAAGGCAGGCGCCAAACCGCTGAGCCACCCAGGGATCCCCCATCACAAGTTCTATAAAGGGATCGAACCCCCACACTATTCCTTAGACATGACTGCCACCGTTTAATTTCAATGACAACTTCTTGTCCATAAATTTTTTCAACTCAGGAGGGTGAGCTTTGCTCATGGTGTCTATTCAGTGAGCTCAAAGATCCATACTTTGACTAACTTTTTTTTTTTTTTTTTTAAGATTTTATTCATTTATTCATGAGAGACACCGAGAGAGGCAGAGACACAGGCAGGCTCCCTGCCGGGAGCCGGATGGGGGACTCGACCCCGGGACTCCAGGATCACACCGTGAACCCGCACTTGGCGAGAAATCTGCTTCTCCTCCTATGTGTGCTCTCTCTTTCATTAATAAATAAATAAAATCTTAAAAAAAGAAACATAGAGAAACTACTGTGTCAGTGGCTAGACTCATCTGAATTTTGCCCAGTTCAAGAGCTGCGCTCTAAAAGTGATAAAAGAGGGGGGCCTGAGTGGCTGTCTGTTAAGCTCTTGGCTCAGGTCAGGATCCCAGGGTCCTGGGATGAGCTCTATATTGGGTTCCCTGCTCAGTGGGGAGCCTGCTTCTCCTCCTCCCTCTGCCTCTCCCCCTATTCCTGCTCTCTCTCTCTCTAATGAATAAACTTAAAAAATTTTATTAAAAGTGATAAAAGGAAAAGGGTCCAAGGAGTGTAAAGAAAATAATTAAAGGGATGCCTGGGTGTTTCACTGGTTAAGCGGCTGGCTTCGGCTCAGGGCATGATCCTGGGGTCCCCCAGGGAGCCTGCCCCAGGGATCCTGGGGTCCCTCCCTCTGCCTGTGTCTCTGCCTCTCACGAATAAATAAAACCTTTAAAAAAAGGAAAAGAATTAAAAGTAGAAAAGATTCACAATGAAAGATTCAAGGGCTTGCAGTGATTTAGTCTAAGAAAGTTATTTAAAAACACCCTTAAATGACTTGGGATTGTTATACAAAAAAATCGATGACCTTTATTTCCTTTTTTCCCTAAGGAAAAGACAAAGAAAATGGATTCATTCTACAGGAAGAAGGGATTAGCTTAGCATAGGAAGTTATCAGAAAGAGCCTTGTTAAACATCAAATGGTGGTGGCAGCAAAAAGTTCTCTAAAATTTTTTTAAAAAGGCTTTAAAAGTTTCAAGGAATACTATAAAAAATTCCTTCACTCAGATTCACCAATGTTAACATTTTGCCAGATTGGTTTTATCATTTTCTGTCTCATCTAGATATACATATATACCATATATGGAATCATTTGAGAGTAAAATTATATACATTATTCCTTCTCCCTAAAGAATGGGGATTTCCTAACACAGAAAATATTCTCCTGCCAAACCTTAGTAATATAAGTAACAGGAAATTAACAGATACAATTTCATTTTATTGTACAGACCTTACTCAAATTTTTCCTGTTATCTCAATAATGTCCATTAAAGCAAAAAGAAAAAAAAATTTTTTTTGCCCAGTCCAGGATCCCCGTGGCACATAGTTGTCATGTCTCATAAATTCCTTTCACATAGTTCTTCAGGGCACCTGGGTGGCTGAGGCAGGTAAGAGTGTGCCTTTGGCTCAGGTGTGATCCTGGGGTCCTGGATGGAGTCCTGCATGGGGCTCCCCGCTCTGGGAGGGGTCTGCTTCTCTTTCTATCCCCCCCATGATCTCTCTCATGCTGTCTCCCCTCTAATAAGTAAATAAAAAGAAGTTCTTGAGTCTTTGTCCTTTATAACCTTTCATGAATACAGGCAAGTTATTGTGTGGCCGGTCGAGCAATTAGGTCTCTGCTAACACACTCACACACACACACAGATTCTCATTTGTTTGGGGAGTTTTAGGTGTGGTCTTGAGTGAAGACCACAGGTAGAATGACCCCCTCTTCAAGGACCCTTCTAGGCACCTCCTATTGACCACTCCCACTATATTAGAATCATTCTAGATAGACAAAAAAAAAGTTTTGTATTCAGAACTGCACTGTGTTGCACAGATTTCCTTCCCTTGGCACTCGTGCATTTGCCGTATTTCACAAAAGTAGGTTTGTCTGTGGAAGACTTAGCACCTCCTCTTCTTAACCACCGGAGACTTGGGTTCCCTGTGGGCTCCCGCTCGCAGAGACGAACCCTGTGCCGCGCTAGGAAGCAAGAGCCGCAAAAAATGGGTGGCGTCGCCCACTGAGACCTTTGCACAAATCTTCGTGGAGTGCCCAGCGTCTGTCCGGCGGCGTCCCGGCCCCGGGGCTGCAGGGGCGGGCCCAGGACCGCGCGAAATCCCCGTCCTCGTCTCCTCGTTGCACAAATTAGAATTTAGATCCAGCACCTCAGAACCCGGTGACCCGCTTCCTGAAGCAGGAAGGGGAGCCGGGTCGGGAGGGGGCCGCCCCAGACGCGGGAGCCCCGACGGGCGCGCCCCGCAGAGCCCCGGGATCCAACCGAGCGCCCGACGCCCCGGGGCGCGGCGGGGCAGGTGCCTCCCCCGCCCCCGCCCCCGCGCCCAGCCCCGCGGCCCCGCGCACTGCACCGGGTGCAGGTGCCTCCCTCTCCCCGCACGCGCGCCCGGCCCAGGGGCCCCGCGCACCGCATGGGGGGCAGGTGCCTCCCTCTCCCGGCCCACGCACCGCGGGGGGGCCAGGTGCCTCCGCCTCCCCCCACGCGCCCAGCCCCCGGCCCGCGCGCCCCGGCGGGGCAGGTGCCTCCCTCCGTCTCCGCCTCCTGCGCGCCCAGCCCCGCGCACCCCGGCGGGGGGGGGGGGGGCCCGGGGAACCGGCTCCTCCGGCGGCCGCGCCCGCTGCAGTGCAGGCTGGGTGGTTCCGCCAGGTCCCTCCCCGCCGCCTCCGCGCCCAGTCCCTGCCCCCGCGGCGCCGGCGGGCGGGAGCGCGGCTCGGGGCTCGGGGACCCGGGGCGAGGCCGCCGCCGCCGACCCCCTCCGCCCCCCGCATCCCGAGGCTCAGGGGCGAGCCCCCCGCCCCCGGCCCCCCGCCCCCTGCACCGCCCCCTGCGCCGCCCGGCCCGGCCCGGCCCGCGGGGCTCCCCCGACTCCACCCCCGCCCCGCCCCGCCCCCGACGGGTTCCGGGTCCGGCCCCGGCTTCGCCCTGCGCCCGGCGCGCCCCGCTGTTCCCGGACCTCGGGCTCCCAGAGCGCGCAGAGCTCGGGCGACGTCGGCCCCGGGGCTCCCCGCGCGGCCCGCCACGTGGTCTCCCCGGCCCCGACGAGCGCGCGGGCGGCCGCGGGGGCGGGGGCGGGGGCGGCCGGGCCGGGCCGGGCGGAGAAGGTTCTAGTCCGCGGGCGGCTCGGGCATGGAGGGCGTCGTGGAGGGACGAGGAAGCGGGGCGCGCGGTGCCCGAGGGCCCTCGCGGGGACCCCTGCGGCTCTGCGCGAACCTCGCGGGGGGGGCAGCGTGGCCCGGGCCCCAGCGCGGGGTGGGGGGTCCCCGGCTTCCGTCCGCGGTGCGCACGCCGAGGAGCGCTGGCCCCCGGCCCCGGCCCCCGCGCCCCCCGCGCCCCCCGCGCCTTCACCCCTGGCCTCCTTTCTCCCCCGACCCTGGAAGAGAACCCCGGCCGCCCGCGGCCCCGTCCCCCTCGGCGCCCCCAGCCTCCCCGCCCGGCCCCGGCTGCCCTCGAGGTGGCCGCCGCCCGCTCCCCGCCCCTCGCCCTCCCTCCCCTCCCCTCCCCATTCATCCAGCCATTGTCTCCCGCCCCCTCTCCGGCTCCCCGGGCGGCCTCCTCCCCCACCGCTGCCACGTCGTGGTTTGAAGGAGCCAATGGGCCGGCGCCGCCAGGTGTCTCTTACCTGCACCACGTGGGGGAGGGGGAAGGGGCGGGCAGGTAGAGCCACATCCCAAAACAGAAAAGCTTTCAGCCATTGCGCGCTCCGCCCGGGGTGCAGCCCTGCTCCTGGCTTTTTGCATAGACGCACGGCGACCGGATTCAGAAAGGGCAGCCTCCCGCGCCCTCCGTGCCACCCCTCCCTGCCCGGGGCGCGGAGCGCGGGCCAGGTGTGCGCCGGGCGGCCGGTGACCGCTTCTGCACCCGCGGCCGCGCGGAGGGGGTGGGCGCTCTTTCTTTTCCTCCGAGGAGCGGGTTCAGCGCCGGCCTCCCCGGCCTCCCCCCACCTCGCCGCTCCCAACCCCCCGCTCCCCCTCCCCGCCTACCGTCATGACGGCGTCTCCGGATTACCTGGTGGTGCTTTTTGGGATCACCGCGGGGGCCACCGGGGCCAAGCTGGGCTCGGATGAGAAGGAGCTGATCCTGCTCCTATGGAAAGTCGTGGATCTGGCCAACAAGAAGGTATTTCTCTCCAGGGTTCTGGCCCAAACGAGAGGAACGGGGCCAGGAGTTTGCCCTACAAGTTGGGGGAGTCGGTAAACAAGGGTCTGCTCGGCCGCCTACGAGGCCGGGCCCGAGGCCTACGGGGTCCGGGCTGCAGGCGGACGGGTTGGCCGACGGCTGGGGCCCCGGTTGGCTGATCCCAAATCCGGCTCGGGTGGGGAGGCGGCGCGCGGAGCCGGGGGACCCCCGGGGCTCGGCCGGATCCGGGTGGGGGCAGGGCCGGGGCGCGCGGGCCTCGCCGCCCGAGCCGCCCGCGACAGGTGAGCTCCGCTGGGGGGCCCGGGGGGCGCGGGGGCGCCCGGGCTGGGGAGCGGGACTGACCCGGCCGCTTTCCCGTCTGCAGGTGGGGCAGCTGCACGAAGTACTAGTCAGACCGGATCAGTTGGAGCTGACGGAGGACTGCAGAGCCGAGACCAAGATCGACGCGGACAGTCTGTCCTCCGCGCCGCAGCTGGACCAAGCCCTCCGCCAGGTGACAGCCCCGGGCAGGTGGCGCATCCCCGGGCAGGTGGCGGGACGCCGGGCCGCGGGGGCGCAAACCCGGCCTGCAGGCCCGGGGGGGGGCCCTTCTGCGAGGGGGTCGCCGCCCCTCCCAGCCCCCCAGCGCCCAGGACCGCGGCCCAAAGTTGCTGCTTTTCGGGTCATTCCTGGGGGGCCCCCGAGTCCGTCGGGTTTTTACCAAATGAATGACGAGCGCACTTTGAACGCTGGCGCCCCAGGCCCTGACTCCGGCGGCGCCTGTTCCCCGCGGGGTTGGGGTTGGGGTTTGGGTTTGGGGCCGGCACCTGTAGGGCTGCTCGTTCGGGTCACCGTGCAACGGGCGGGATCCCCTTAGTGCAGCTTTAGGGCTGCTTTGCGGTTCTGACGGGTTACTGGATCCGGGGGCGGGGCGGGGCGCTGCTCACCTGTGCACAGGTGCGTGTCCGATCTCTCCGCCCCCCCCCCCCCCCCAGCACACAAGTTGCAAATTATTAGGGGAAAGTTCTCCTTTTGGGGTTGCCAGGCTTTCCCCATTAATCACGTTTGTTTATCAGACGCTGGCATCCTTCTTAATCTCGGAACATCCAAACATAAAGTAACAGCGGGGAATGATGTAATCTGAAGGCAACCTGCTGATGAAACGAGGACCCGACTTAAATAAAAGTCTTGAATGTGGATTTATTGCACAAACGGAAGAGGGGACGGGCGGGCCGATGCAGATACTGAATTCTCCTGTCCGGGAAATGTGGGTTGATTGGAGAGCTTCCCCAGCTAAAGGACCCTCAGATGGTTTGTGGGAAGGGAGCTGCCCCAGCCCCGCCGCCCCCCTAGCGGAGCGCGGTGTTCCCCGGTTATCAACACGTGGGGCCACTTTGGAAATCCTGCATCAGTTGCGTCGCTGTGTCTCGTTTTCAGTTTAACCAGTCCGTAAGCAACGAGCTGAATATTGGGGTCGGAACCTCCTTCTGCCTCTGTACTGATGGGCAGCTTCATGTCCGGCAAATCCTGCATCCTGAGGCTTCCAAGAAGGTCAGTGTGTGCTGGCTTCTCAGGGAATGATTGGACTTTTGGGAGTGACCGGAGGATTTTTTTTTTTTTTTTTAATACTTTATTTTTTTTTATGGTTTATCCAAGTTTCTCCATTTTAAAAAGATGCATGTTGGGAGTTACTGTTTCACGGCAGGATTTCAGCTTGAGAAGATGACAAAAGAATGGTGGTGATGGTTTGATAACAATGTGACTGTACTTAATGCCACCGAACTGTACACTTAGATGTCAAAATCCGGTGTTATGGGTATTTTACCACAAAAATATTCATGACCCTTCAATAGAGGTAATTTTATAGATGCTCTGTGGTGACTTAATTAAAGCTTCTCTTGATGTTGCGTTTTGACCTAGTCTCCCTTTTCCAGAGCATATTAGCTGAATCTTTGACATTTCATTTACTAGCAAGTAGGAGAGAACATTGACTTTTCCATTTTTAAGACCTTGTAATCTCCTCTGTGTGGAAAATGCCTTATCCTAGAAAGGAAGGAGCAAAGCAAAAAGTTCAATGAAATCTTTTTAATTGTAACTAATTCATTAAAGAGCTTTGTACTGGGTAGAGACTTAGCCATATAACTAGTGAAACATTAATTATAGCCTGCTGCACTTTGACTTAGCAAATGTTCAAAACTGATTAAATATTGTATTGAAACAGTAGGGTCAGCCTCATCTTTTACCTTGGCTGGTCTCCCTGATGTGGAAAAGAATATGGAGTGAGAAAAATAAGACTTTGACTGCAGCTTTGTGATTTCTCTCCCTGGGAAGGATACCGAGGGGCTGTGAGGAAATGGAGAGCACAGAGGGCAGGCCCAGTGTAGCCAATCATTGCTAATATAGTTGATCTTATCAACGTAATTAGCTTGAGCTGTAACTTTTTATTGTGGTAGGCAAATACTGCACTTGAAAAGTGAAATATTTTTAAGGAAACTGGATGAGGCAAGTCTTCAAAGAAAGCTCTAGACTGACATTTGATGTCACAAGTATAGTGGCTAGTCAGTGCAGATTTCCCTTTTTGACCTCACTAGGGAAGAAATGTAAAGATACATGTTAAATACATAATGACAATTTCAAAAGTCTGAAGGAGAAATTCAAGTTTCTGTATCTTAAGAGTTGAGAAAACCACTCCTTTTACAGCAGTGTCAGTAATTGTTCCATTAAAAGGGGGAAGTGTGTTTCACTCATGCTAGACCAGTTGCTATGCCCTTGATCCAGAAATAGATAAGGATTTTTTTTTCACTCCCCCCAAACTCCTATAGAGAGGGATAAAACTTAATCCTTTCCCTGTTGGGCTGGAGGAAAACAGCTGTTTTTATTATTTTCGAGGGACTGCTTTATATATGGGAAAACCTCCCATATTTTCCTGAGTTACTTCTATTAGAATTGTGATAAAGAAACCTAAAACAATGTAGTATCCGAAAACAAGAAACTAGTATCATAAAGTAATTCTATTTATTAAGAAAAAATAAGGAAAATGGTAAAATAATCTTGCCATTCAGAAAACTGTATTTTTCTCTAATATGAACATATTTGAAAATATTTTTCCAGGTTTCTGTAGAAAAGCAGAAAGCTCCTTTCTATTTTTACAAGGAGCATTTATACTACACACACTTTTTAGCCTACTTTATAATTTAATATAACATCAATATCTTCCTTTTTTAACATCAGTATCTTTCATAAGAATTAAATGATATTTTAAGTGGTTACAGCAATTTAAACTAAATCTTTTATTGTTGAACATGTGAGTTATCAACAGCTCTTAAATGAGGATTTTTGTAGGTAATTTTGAAGATTCACCATTTTCTTGGTAACTGACCATGGTACAATATTTATTTTATTTTATTTATTTTATTTTTTAAAATTTTTATTTATTTATGATAGTCACACGCAGAGAGAGAGGCAGAGACAAAGGCAGAGGGAGAAGCAGGCTCCATGCACCGGGAGCCCGACGTGGGATTCGATCCCGGGTCTCCAGGATCGCGCCCTGGGCCAAAGGCAGGCTCTGAACCGCTGCACCATCCAGGGACCCCTTTATTTTATTTTTTAAAGATTTTTAAAGTAATCCCTACACCCAGTGTGGGGCTGGAACTCACAGCCCCAATATCAAAAGTGATATGCTTTACCAGCTGAGTGCCCTGATATCTATTTTAAATATAGCAGAAGCAGGTCTACATCTGATAGAATCCACTTAGGAAATCTGGAAGAAAGAGACATTATTGCGTAAATGTTACAGGTTGCAAACATTAAACAGTCTTTATTTCCTTGACTTTCTAATGTATAGATGGGTAGAAATTCCCAGTGAGTGAATAGAAACGATTCTGAGATTTTAAGAAAAATCTGAATTCAGTTTTAAAGAAATTGATCTTTCAAAGTTATTCAGTGTGGGGTCCCTCCTCCCACTAGGAGAAGCAAAAACATAATAGTATAATATTTGCCCAAACAGTTGAACATGCTTAATAACCACAAGAGTGGTGCTAGTAGCTAAGAACGGCAGGTCGCTATTTCTCCTTTGCACTTGAGATTTGTGGTATCTTTTAAGTCTAATTTGAGTTCTCATGTATAGCCACAATCTTGGTTGGGGAAAAATGTGGAACAGTTAACTTGGCACAAAAATCATCCTTTTTGGTTAATCAGGAATTTGCTATCTTACTCTGATTTCAGTACAGAAAATCTGTATTACACAAAACCAATATTTAAAAATACTATGTTTTGTGATTGATTCCAGTGTCTAGGTAGACACTGTAAACATAAGTGTCTTTATGAGAACTTTCAGTTCTCATATTGCTGCCTGAAAATACACAGGTGGGTATGGCTGAAAAGTGTATAGCTCTGTCAGTCAGGAAATATGACAGCCCAAATGTATTATAGCTTGAAAAGAATTTTGAATGGAACGCGTAATGGAACACAAATGTAACCTATTACCTTAAAGTAAGATCATTTTTTTCTGTGATACTTGTATATAGGATAGGATACGTGCTAGAAAATAATGTCACTCATATTTGATTTTTTAAAAACTTAATTGTGGTAAAATATACTTACATTTAATTTTTAGGTTTCTAATTATTAAAGTGCCATTGAACTAAATTCATCTAGTTAACAGTGTCTACCTTGTCCTTCCTCAGAATGTATTATTGCCTGAATGCTTCTATTCCTTTTTTGATCTCCGAAAAGAATTCAAGAAGTGTTGCCCTGGCTCACCTGACATTGATAAACTGGATGTTGCAGCAATGACAGAGTGTATCCTTTAAGTGATTACCCAAGAATCATTTGAAAAGGTAGTTCCAGATAAAATGACCATATAAGAGATTTAAAATGTTTTTTAAAAGATTGATTTGAGAGAGTGTGTGTGCACGGGAGTGTGCAAGTGGAGAGAGGGGCAGAGGGAGAGGATCTTAAAACAGACTCCCCCACTGAGCTGGGGACCTAGGCAGGGCTTGATCCCATGACCCGTGAGATCATGACCTGAACCTAAACCAGGAGTCGGAGGCTCAACCAAATGAGCCATCTGGGGGCCCCTAAAATTTAAAAAAAAATTACTTATTTTACAGAGAGAGTGTAGGAGGGCGGTGGGCAGAGAAAGAGGGAGAGAGAGAATCTCCAGGAGAGAGACTCCTCACTGAGTACACAGCCAGACTTAGGGCTTCTTCTCACGACCCTGATATCATGACCTGAGCCAAGGTCAAGAGTCAGTTGCTTAACTGATTGAGCCACCCAGCTGCCCCACCTCTAAAATTTTTTTTTTTTTTTTACTTTGTGAATGTATGAATGAAATACCCTGTCCAAAATTTATCTGTTGTATTAGGAAGAACTAATAGTACAATTACAGGCATTTTTCAAAGTAGTAATTTACTGAATTTGAGTACTGATTTAGTTAGATGGATTTAGAGTTGGATTTTTGTGAGTTGAACGCATTTAAACAGAATTGAAGTTTGTATTATGGGAATGTTTGATTTTTGTTGTTGTTGATGGAGAATGTGGAGACCACCTTCTCTGATACTGACTCTAAGGCCACTTGTTCTTGACTCTCCTGGTTTTAGGGCTTACTTTGACATCTTTTGAATGGATAAGAATTTTTTTTAAGTAGTGGGTATTTGCTGTTTACAAATATTTTCATGGGTACCCCTTTTAACCTTCCTTGGGTTTCTTAAATACACATGAGATTGTGGTGACTATAATGAGTCATCTTTTGAGATGGTAAAATGAGGTTGATGCTTTACCCCCAAATTCTTTCATTACCAGGATAGTATATTTGATGCACTGTGTATTGTAAAAGTAAATTTTATAATCACTAATCTCGTAGTCATGACTGACACATCATCTTTCATCCAGTAAGTCTTTAAAGTGCTAACTAATAAGCAGTCATGTGCCAACATCAGATGTGAAATTGAGTAATAGAAGAGTTGGGCAACTCACCCAAAGCCACTATGAGAACGAACTTGAAGTCGGATTTAAGTTACTTTCAGGAACTTGTGGGTTATAGATGTTTATTCTTAAACTTACTCATTCTTTTCAGGAGCTGAAGCCTGATTCTTGTTTTATTTCAAAATTTCTTTTTCTGATTGGAAAATACTGTTTGTACGTTTTTTTCCCAACCCTTTGTAAGCCGGTCAAATCCATTGTGTCTGCCTTCTTTCTGGAAGTAGTTAGCTGGAAATTTGCTTTAGCATCATTAGTGCTGGGGGGAGGGGGTGTGTATTAAGCTCATTTTGAGGGGGTTCGTGTAAGAATTAAAAGGTTGAGACAGCAAAAAAATTCTTACTAATTGTTGGTTCAAATACTATATTAGTCGGCTAGGGCTACCATAAAGATTCTATTAGACTGTGCCTTAAACAACAAATATTATTTGCTCACAGATTTACAGACTTACAGGGAAGTCTAAGGTAGATGAAACAGATTCAAAAAAACCTAGAAAAAAAATAGTTGGAAGGAAAATCTAATTAAGTTATCTAATTTAGAAAAAGACGACTTGAGTAGAAAAAGCAGTATATCAAGAACTGTTTATTCTTGACTATTTGGTAGCCTCTTTTTGGCAAAGACCATCTTCCCTTAGTGATTATAGGTCACATGCTGGTAAAAATTTCCATAGCTACAAGCAAGAGGTTCTTACATTTGGGTTTTTTCAGTTTTCTCAATGTGTTGACGGTTTAGGGAAAACTTAATAAAAGTTCATCTGGTTTTGTTGTTTGTTTTTGTTTGTTTTTTCTCAGTTTCTTTTTAAAACCTTCACATGAATAAAATTTGGGGTTATTAGTAAACATTTTCAGTGTGGTAAACTGGACTTTTTTACTTTGCTTTATTATCTACACACCAGCATATAGTACTTTTTAAATGAAAAAATTGAACTGACATTTAAATGACTAGATGTGATGCTTTGCTGATTTGTTTTTGTCATTCATTTTAATTCTAGCTCTACAATTATTTGTTGGTAGGTTGTTTTTTTTTCTTTAAGATCTTTACTTATTCATGAGAGACAGAGAGAGAGAGAGAGGCTGAGACACAGGCAGAGGGAGAAGCAGGCTCCATGCAGGGAGCCCAATGTGGGACTCGATCCTGGGTCTCCAGGATCACGCCCTGGGCCCAAGGCAGGTGCTCAACCACTGAGCCACCCAGGGATCCCCGGTAGTTCTTTTTTCAAGTGCCATGAAGATGAAAATCAGAAATACTTGCCTATAGTAAACAAATTAATTGTGAATAAAGCTAACTTGGTCTCCATTTCAGGCACTTGAACTATGGAGAAGGAGCTCATCGCCACTTAGTAATGCATTCACTGGAAAAAAATAGGGCATTTTCTATTTCTTAAATTTCTTAATTATATCCTACTTTCTTTGGGCTTACATTGGAAGAGTCTTGGATTTTACAGTGTTATTACCACCCAGAAAATAGAATTTTAATCTTAACTTTTTATTAGTGTTTTATCTGCATATTTATTTCCCATTTAATAGGTAAGGATTCTTAAGCTTTCCTGTCAGTGTTTCTCCCCCCCCCCCCCCACACACACACACATTGCAGCTGTGATCAATTATTTTATGACTCATGTTGAGAGGAAACATTATTTCCTTGACCGGGCCACCAAAGTCCCCAGGTCAAAAACAGTCCTACCCAATTTGACTATGTACTTGCCCTTCTCTATGCTGAGCATTTCTACAGTGTCTGAAGAGTCGTGTTCTTTCAAATCACTCAATATTTCCCTTTCTGATGTGGAAACGACACTGAATTTGGAAACGTTGAGGTGGACATTACACATCCTCAGTGGTTTTGCCAAGTAGATGGGGAGTCATTTGCTCCTGAGGGATTACCTGTTCAACCAGGTAAACCGGGAGAGGGAGAGGCTCTTGGGAAGGAAAGTTACTTGCCTTTTCCAAGCCTCACTTTTAGCTCCAGTACTCCCCAAACTCCCAGAACCAAAACTCCCAAAAGGAAAGCTTTGTAAACCACCAGCAGCTATGTAAATGAAAAAGTAGGACTCCTTTGATGAAATAAAGGGTTTAGGAATTTCTTGAATGCGGTTCTGGTCCTTAGTTTTAGCACTTATTTCCCTCTTTTGTCCTCGTGTTGGTTCTGAGACCACTTAGGAGTTCTTCAAGTTGCCATTTTGTTACCTGCCTTTTAAAGTATGTGGTCGCAGGAGAGAAGACCTCTGTTAGCAGGTGAACTGTGGGTAGCGTTTTGTAGCTTTTTATTTAATCAGGTGAGATGCTAAGGGTATGAAAATAGGAATTAGGATCTCTGATTTTTTTTTTTTTTTTTTAGATTTTATTTATTTGACAGTGAGTATACACAGAGGGAGAAGCAGATTCCTGAAAAGCGGGGAGCCCGACGCGGGGCTCCATCCCAGGACCCTGGGTCATGGCCTGAGTGAGCCCAAGGCAGATGCTTAACCATCTAAGCCACTCAGGTGCCCCTGGTTTTTGGAGGTGTGGGGGAGGGAGGGAGGAGTTCTCTTTGATTTTTTTGCAGGGAATTTATGCTGGTTTTCTTCTGTGAAAAAGACATTTCAAATATGGGACTGTTTGTATGAATGACTTCTTTTATCCATTTTAAAAGAAGAGCAACCCTATTCCCCTGCATGGTAGATGGAATTACTTCCTCCAGCCTTCTTAACCCATGTTTTCTTTCTTTTTTTTTTCCCATGTTTTCTTGGCTTTGTGATTCACAAACTAACTTATTCTCACTAATCAAGACCTTTTCCATGGTGTTTACTTTGTCAAGCTTAATAAGAACTTTTTAATAAAGTCTTGGCCATGTAAGGAGAGCAGGTAAAAGAAAACGAGGGAGTTAGGTGCCCACCCTGTATGCCACCAGCAGCCTCCTCACAACCGGCAGAGGAACGTCCTCTCCTTTTTACAGCTGGGGAAACAGAGACTTAGAGGTTTTAAGTGGAATCGCCAACATTTGAGCCAGAATCATTCTGATGTAAAAATCCCCTTGACCAGGGGATAATATTCTAGAATCTATAAAGTTCATTTGAGGGTGGGGCTGGGTCTTAACACAGAGGACCTCCCTTGTAAGTTCATGTTGTGTTTCCTGAGCACATACTGACCCAAGGAGTGTTCGACAAGAAAGGGGAATCGATTTTGTAAAATTTCTATCCAGTTGCATGTGTGTGTGTTGTGTATCATTAGCAAAGGCCGTTTGACTAGTGCAGTTTTCCACTGTCAGGATAAAAAGAAAAAAAAATCCCTAAACTACTCTTATCTGCCCGTCTGATGGTCAGTAGGTGTGTGTGTGGGGGAGCTGTTGGGCCACTTCTGATGGGGGTGAAGGAGGCGAGTGCACCCACGTGCCGACGCCGTGACACTGGCCTATTTTTCCCATGCGTTAAAGATGAAGCTAGAAACCTTAATAGCAGAGTGGTGAAGAACACGGGCGCTGGAGTCCGACTCGTTGGGGGTGACCTTAGCGAACCCCGCAGCCTCCCTTTCCCTGTCTCACCATGGGCAGGACCTGCGCGGCCACGCAGCCACTTTCCCACGTGGACTGTGATCCCTGGAGCCTCACTGGGGTGCTAGGGGGTCTCGGATGAAGAAAAGCAGCTTCTGAGGACTTCAAAGGACGTCCTTCCTGATTAAGACCTTATTTAAACCCTCTTACGCTTAAAAACATTGAACTTTGAGTGAGGTGGGATACAGACCTTTAAAACCTCAGCCCGGGTGGCCGCGGCTGATCTTGCAGGTTGACTTTGCTTCCCTCCGCGCAGAGCCGGGGTGGCTCCCTCTGCCTGTTCTGACCCACGGAACCGGGTCTTTACAATTGCATAAACCCCCTGCCCGCCTGACGGGGGGAGGGAAGTGCTGAAGCCTCCTTGGGACCTTTTTGCGTATGAAAGGGATTTTAAATATCACCAAGTGTACAGTTAAGCTCGGTTAGTAGTTGACCTTGTTAGCTGCAGGGGGAGGAATTATCTTTGGCATCGCGTCGGCGTGATAGCAGCCAAATCCACAGATACTCTGGCTTGTGGTCTATCGTGAGTGACTGGAGAGACTGTATATTCTTGGCCAGCACTCACAGTTTTGTTAATTTTGTGTGGTTTGTTTTTATTATAAAACAGTATTCTTTTAAAATAGGAGTTTGGGAATTTCAGGATAATTCTTTGGTTTGATTTAGAAGGCATTAGAACACTTGCTTTCTTAGTCTCTCTCTTTCTCTCCTAATTTATCCCACAGAAGTGTTTTTTTTTTTTTAAAGTAAAAAATGGTCACTCTTTTGTTGCATTAGCCCCTACTTCTCTTTTTTCTTTCTTTGAGGGTACAGTCGAGTTGTCAGTTCTGTGTTTTGTTACACTAATACCTCCTGAAGTAGTATTTGTTATGACGGGTCTTACTGTTTTTACTCTTGGAAAGAGTAAGCTTCTGAGGAATAGAGTCGAAACTATGGTTTTGGATTTTTTTTTTTTTCCCCCAGAATTTTATTACTGGTATGAAAAAACTTTTGTTGCCATGACTCCTAGTTATATTCTTGATTTGCTTCTTTGAGAGCTCACTTTAAAACCTAGAAGGTTATTTATAGGACCTAGTTTTAATCTATTTATTTATTTTTTATTTTTTTTAAAGATTTTATTTATTCATGAGAGATACAGAAGGAGGCAGAGGGAGAAGCAGGCTCCCTGCAGGGAGCCCGGTGTGGGACTCCCTCCCGGTCCCGGGATCACGCCCTGAGCTGAAGGCAGATGCTCAACCACTGAGCCCCCCAGGTGCCCCAGAACCTATTTTTTAAAATTATGTGACTCATTTAAGTGTGATTTATCACTTCTTTCCCTTCTTCCCTTTACACACTTGTAGGAAATTCGGTTCTTCTTTGGGGTACTAATTCCATCTTCCCGAATCCTGTTAGCTAGTCCTTTGTTCATTAGCATAGGCATTTTAGCGCTCGACGTCTGGCAGTTAAGCCATTGTGTTTTAAATATGAGTAAGGGGAGGAAACCGACTGGTCTTCCGAAGGGTCTGTGGCAAGGTAAAAAAGGCTTGGGGTTAGAATTTTTAATTGGGATGCAGTCACGACAGTGTAGCTTAAACTTGATCATCCCCCAAGGTCCTTGTTATTTTTATACATGTGATTCTGAGTATGAACTAAAAATTTAGTTTCAAAACAGAGATTACTTACAAATGAAAATTTATAACCACATGTGTCCATCTGTAGGCAGTCAGAAAAGGTGACTCTTGAGTGGATTGACTCATCGTGGCAAGCCTTTAAGAGGTGGTTTTTGCTTTTGTTTTCTTGAGATGGTTGAGCTTATATTGATGGACTCTGTAAAATCTTGCTTTCTGAATTCCAGCTTCAGCCAGTGTAAGTTTGATCTGAATCCTGAAATCCATGTCACTTGAAGGCGGCGCTAGGGAAAAACGTCCCTTGCATTCAAATAAAGGCAGAGCCTGGATTTCTGTGTGAAGCTCCGTGTCTGTGTCGCACTTTGCTCCATTGTAGCTTGAGATGTTTGTGGTGTTCCCACCACGTCTGGCTTTAGCCTTCCGCATTTCCTCCTGGCATCTCTCATTTGTAAAGCTGGCTAAGCCTGTTCGTGCTGTTGTGGTGCCTCCGGGGCAGAATGAGTAAGTTGCATGATGAGCCATAAATCGGGAGGGCAGAAGACTCATCTTTCCTTCTCTCAAGATCAGACGTGCAGCAAGTAATTCAATATATAATTATAAATTGATAGGGCAAAGAGCTGGTACTAAAACTTTTTTTTTTTTTTTTTTCTCTGTTATTCATGTTAAATTCTGGTAAGGATTAGGAATCGAACAAGCCTTCTGAAGAGAGGGTGTGTGTGTGTGTGTAAATGTGTGTAAGTTTGGGTTTGGGTTTGGGCATGCAGGAGGTTGGGTGACTTTTAAAAGTTGTCAGGAGCTTAGGGCTGCTGATCCCCGGTGTGTGATGTCTTGAAGGGAAACATGTTGGGACGTGTCATGTGGAACCAAGTTAGCCAAGTGTCTAGAACATATCCCTCCTTCAAAAGTGGAGTTCAGTAAATAATTCTTCGTCTACTAATCTATGTCTACGCAGACAGGATGCTTTATATTTTTACTTTCGTTCTTTTTCTTATTTATTTATTTTTTATTTGTTTATTTGTTTATTTATTTATTTAAAAATTATTATTCATGAGAGACACACAGAGAGAGGCAGAGACCCAGGCAGAGGGAGATGCAGGCTCCAAGCAGGAGCCCGACATGGGATTCGATCCCAGGACCCCAGGATCACATCCCGGGCCGAAGGTGGTGCTAAACCCCTGAGCCACCCAGGCTGCCCTCATTCTTTTTCCCTTGACTTTTATACACACCTTGAGAAGCACCGCTGCTTATCTTAGTGCGGGGACCTCCGTGCCCGTCGTCCTGTCAGAGCTGAACTGTGACCCCAGCTCTCTCCCCCACCAGCCAGGAGACTGGGCGAGTCCCGGAGCTTCTCTAAATCCTAGTGTCTTCATCCTTTTGGTTTTACCAGCGTTTACCTGGTAGGGCTATTGGGAAAATCAGGGGAAACAGCCAGTGTTTGGCATGAAATGGTGTTTAATGCCATCCGTTTAGGTCCATAAACTCAGACCTGCTAGATGCTGTGGTTGTCGATAGAGATCCGAGGAAGATGGGACCTGCGCTTAGGAGACCTGTAGCCCTGTTGAGGAGACAGTAGGATTTTATAGGAATAGTAATATCTAGTCAGCTCTTAAATGGATGGTTGCGGCCCAGCACAGTTAGAGAAAGTATCGGTGCTGGGTGGCAGTTACCTAAGGACCCCACTGGTTTTAGGGGATTAGGAAGATTCGGGGGCTTCGTGGAGGGATCACCTGAGCAAAGGTGAGGAAGGCGAGATGCCTCTTAGTTATAGAGAAGAGGAACCAGTGGTTGGAGTGAGATATCCTCTCCTACCCCTATTCCCTCAAAGCTTAATTTCCCTCCAATATTCTGTTTGGGGACAAAATGTTGTGATGCCGTAAACATTCCTGTGGCATTCTCTGGTTTGGGCCAGCTGCAAGCAATTCCTTTGGTCTGAGGTCAGCAAACTTTCAGTAAAGGTCTAGGTGGTCAAGAGTTTCGATTTTTGTAGACTGCATGTGGTCTCTGCTCATAGTCTTCTTTTTTTCTATCCTTTAGCCATGTAAAATCCACTCTTTTTCTGGGCTTCACAAAAAAACAGGCTGAGGACCACGGGTTGACTTTTGTGTTTTTTCTTTCATTTCCAAAGGTAGAGAGGGTGTCTGTGTGTGTGTGTGTGTGTGTGTGCACGCACGCGTACTGACAGGGGCTTTGAGAAAGCACTTTACTGGGTTTGTAGGTGGTGTTTCTTTGGCAAATTTTCTTGAAAATCTGTTCAGTAATGGTCTCCTATATAAGAGCTTTCTCTGATCAGTATATAGTAAGGGGTGAAGCTGGAACAACTGGGAACTGTTTGCCTCTACTAATGATTTTCAACCTGGGGTGATTTTTGCCCATTCGGAGACATTTGGCTATGCCTGGAGATCCTTTTAGTCAGAACTGGGGTGGATAGAGACCAGCATGCTAGTAAAAATCCTATAATACACAAGACCCATCCCCACCCCCCCACACACATACCCCAACAAAGAATTATCTGGTCTATGTGGCAGTAGTGCCAAGGTTGAAACAAATAGTGATTTATTCAATGGGATTGGTCTCCGTTTTTTGGATATTTTTCTCTTGACTCCGTTTTGTAGCCCCTGACAAGGCTAAAGGCATTATTAGAATCACAGCGTTCCCAAGGACTGTTTGGTGGCAGTGTTTGTGTGATAAACTATGGTTACTCACAGCTAATCCTTCCTAGTTCCATACAGACTCTTTTTTTTTTTTTTTAAGATTTTATTCATTTATTCACGATAGAGGCAGAGACACAGGCAGAGGAAGAAGCAGGCTCCATGCCGGGAGCCCGATGTGGGACTCGATCCCGGGACTCCAGGATCGCGCCCTGGGCCAAAGGCAGGCGCTAAACCGCTGAGCCACCCAGGGATCCCCTCCATAAAGACTCTTTTTTTTTTTTCCCCCCATAAAAACTCTTTTTTTTTTTTTTTAATTTTTATTTATTTATGAGAGTCACACACACACAGAGAGAGAGAGGCAGAGACACAGGCAGAGGGAGAAGCAGGCTCCATGCACCGGGAGCCCGATGTGGGATTCGATCCCGGTCTCCAGGATCGCGCTCTGGGCCAAAGGCAGGCGCTAAACTGCTGCGCCACCCAGGGATCCCCCCATAAAGACTCTTAAAGCGCTCCCACCCCCACACCTGCCTCCCCAGAACATTTAGGGCAGTTGTCTCCCCAAAATATCTTTATCATTTGGCTCTTGTTTCTCTGTCCTGTCATCATATTCCTTGAAAACAGCACTGGATTAATACTCTATTGTGTACCTTCTGTGGATAATCATTTCATCCTTTTTTTGTTTTAATTTTTAAGATTTTTATTTTTAAGTAATCTCTATGCCCACTGTGGGACTTGAACGTACAACCCTGAGCTCAGGAGTCACAATGCTCTACCAAATGGGCCAGCAGTGCCCCCAACCCCACCCCGCCCCGTAATCATTTTAATGACCCAACCCATGCTCCTTGCTCTGTTGCTTGAGCATCTCTTGGGGTGGTTTTTCGAATCCCTTAGCGGGCAGCGAATTTATTTCATCACTAGATGATGTAAAGGGTGGGATTTCGGGGGGTAGGGAAATGCAGAAATTATCTACCAAGTCAGCTTGATTGTTATCCTGTGAGTATACAAATAAGACATCTGGTGAATGACCCCTCAAAGTATGATTGTCATGGGTTATGAAAGTTGGCCACCCAAGGGTTCTAGGAAGAGGGGGAGGACATCACTTTTTATAATGCCTGCTTTGTGCCCTGGGCTTGTTTTATCTCATGTAATCTTCACAAAAATGCCCAGGGAGGTAAAGATTATCACAGCTTTGGCCTCTCAGATAAGCTGAAGTTTAGTGGGGTTCATTAATTTGCCAAGGAACTTATGGCAGTATTTCTACCTGTGGTGTGTTGAACTGCAGAGAAGTGTAGCTGGATGAGGGACAACCCAAAGTGAATTTGCCCAGTGCAGTGGGAAAACAATGTCTCCTTAGTGAAGCAAGAGGCGGGGTGAAGGGTGTGTAGGGATGAAATGGAAAGGGATATTGCTCATTGAGTTAACTCTTCAGATGTTGGCTATAATGCTTGGTGGAAGGGAGCTCTCTGAACTGTCTTAACCTTGTGTCCTCTTTGATTGCGGGGAAGTAGTACTTTGATGTCTGTCTTCATTTTTTACCCTTATAAAACATCAGTTAGAAACTAAAATAAAGAAAAAAAAAACTAAAGGCAAACATTCTAATAACCACCTCCCCAGGTAACTCTTCCTTTTAAACTTGAGAAAAAAAAAAAAAAGGAGGAAAAAAAAAAAAAAACTTCGAGAAAAGACAACGCCCCAGAGTGTTACCTGTTGTATGGATTGTACTACATTACGAAATTTATGCAAATTTACACACAATGCAGAGTGTGACTATAGTATCAAAACTTAAAAATAAGAAAATTAAACATTTAAATAACCGTTAGCTTCTTCATAAAAATACGTGCTTATTTTAGAGAGGTTGGAAGTTAATAAAGCTTGCTGGAAATCGCTTCTGGTCTCACCCTTCAGCTTCTTAAAAGCCTGCTTTCTGGCTTCCCCAAAACATGTATTCACTTGATCGAATCCCACGTTGGCCATTGTTAGCTCTGAGTGTTTAAATTGTTTCTACGAATTCAAGCATTCGCTGCCATCTAAGAGGACTATCCTATACGGCTCTAAAAGTCTTCCAGTAGGGAAGTTCTCAGTAAGAGTGGCATTCCAGAAATGGTGTCATCAGTAATCTGAAGTGTCTTTTTTTCGAACAGCCTAAAAAAGCCATTTGATACCTCGTGGTCTTGACCATATAACCGTGTCTTTAAGTCCACATGTTCATTGCTTTGCATATGCTATAAAGATAACAGGGGCATGGAATTTACTGCTCTGGTGTATACTTCATGGTTCGACACTACGTGAAAGTGCTTAGTATTCATGCATTTGCTACTACTCAATTATAGAAATTTTATTTATTCTTAAAGATTTTATTTATTCAAAAAAAAAAAAAAGATTTTATTTATTCATGAGAGACACAGAGAAGCAGAGGGAGAAGCAGGCTCCATGCAGGGACTCGATCCCAGGACCCTGGGATGGCGACCTGAGCCAAAGGCAGATGCTCAACCCCTGAGCCAGGACCCAGGTGCCCCTCAATTAACAAATTTTACTACTGGAGGTGCCTCCGGACAGGATTGTTTTGGCCATTTTACTCTATATTTACCCAGGACAGTTGTTGGAGACTCTAGGAAGTGTGGGTGAGGTTCAGACTGACATGAAGCGGCTCTTCTGTGATTTCAAGTAATGCTCTGTCTTCGAGGCATTTTACTTGGCTTCTTGGCTCTGTGTGCGTTAACCCTTGGGTTGGAAACACTTCACTTTACTTCCTCGAGATGTTTCCTTAACTTGATATCCCAGGTTTAAATTTTGAGAAGAATAGTTTGGTCTCCCGGTATGGAGCCTCTCAAGTTGAAGATATGGGGAATATAATTTTAGCAATGATTTCAGAGCCTTATAGTAAGTATTGCTGTTGTAACAGCTGCAAACCCAGAATCCCCTCCTGCCGTGTTTTCCTCGTTGTATACCCTGGAAAGTCCTCCCACGGCTCTGTCTCCCCAGTAGCTAAAACGAGGACTTCTGTGTTCTCATTTTCAGATCACAGGTTTTCAGATCCGGAGAGAGTAAATTACAAATTTGAAAGTGGCACTTGGTAAGTACTAGAGCGGTAATCCATTTGAGCTTTTTGTTTTGTTCATGTTCATGTTCATCATGATATTTAGCTCCCTTTGTATTTCAGTAACTTCACTAAACCTTTCGGCTATCCGTTTTTTAAATATCAGGTTATTTTTATAAAAGAAGGTTGTATCTTAAAGTGAGCTTGGATGATAGGATTAAACTTAAAAATATCTGCATCCTTAGTCGCCATGACCCTTAGGTATCGTGTCGGTGCTTCGTATTTCAGCCTCTGAACTATTCATCCTCTCACAGGAAAACCTACAGAGGGAAAACCATAGGCTTTAAAAGTTCACGAGATTTTTACTGAGATAATTTAAAGTATGTTCTATCAGCCTGTACTTTAAAGCAAAGGAAATAACTGGCAAGAAGCATGAAACGGTGGTATCTCTTCGTGATCACAGGTAGACCTGTTTGCTTGTGAATCACTGCAGTGAATTCCTGAGATTGCCTGGTGCCCGAAGTGAACAAAAACTTCTGACGTCACTGCCCATAGAGAGACACTGGGGTCTATTTAGTTGGGGAGAAAGTGACTGATTTGGAAAGTGTCGTGGGATTACTGGAGATAGGAATATGGGAGGAACAGAGCACCAAAAGGTGTCAAAATGTAGACAAGGTAATTTGCAAACTGCTCACGGGTGTGGGAACTGGAACTCCGTGCGCTTCCCTAACCGCCCTGCTTGATAGGGGAGATGGTTCAGTGGCAGAGCTCTGACTGCATGCGCGGGTCCCTCATGCGGGTTAATTGCCAACTTTATGCAGATCTTAGGTTTTGCTGTCAAACTGGATTGAAACCCCCACCTGGTATGCTGGCTAGATCTGAGAATCGATTTAAACCTATCCTTGGTTCTAGGAACCTCCTGGCTATCGGGGTTTTGGGAGAACTCTGCTTCCTATCCGTTGAGCCTGGGTCCTTTTGAGTTTATGGCAAGCAAGCGGCAACTCAGCCAGTGATTTGTTAAGTGGGCTAGTTGTGTTAGACCTGCATAGGCAGTTGGCTTTCCTTCTTTCCTTTTTTTTTTTTTAAAGATTTTATCTATTTATTCATGAGAGACACAGACACATAGGCAGAAGGAGAAGCAGGCTCATGCGGGGAGCCCCATGTGGGATTCAGTCCGAGGACCCTGGGGTCACGACCTGAGCCGAAGGCAGATGCTTAACCACTGAGCCCCCTAGGTGTCCCAGCAGTTGGCTTTCTTTCTTTCCAAAGAATACTTTGAACTGTGCCCACATAATTTTGAGGTTATCAAATAAATCAGGCATTCTTACAAGTCTGTCTGAATACCAAATAATACCTTCTGCATAACTAGGAAAATGGTAGCAGGGAATAGGTCAGAGTCTCTAGCGCTGATTAGGCAACCTGAAGTTCTGCTTTACCCACAGCAGCAAGATGGAACTTATTGATGACAACACCATAGTCCGGGCGCGAGGTCTACCATGGCAGTCTTCAGATCAAGATATTGCAAGATTCTTCAAAGGACTCAATATTGCCAAGTTGGTTTTCTTTAATCTCTACGTTACTTAGTAATCCCAAAGGGATAACGGGTGTCCTATCATTTTTTCCTCACTGTACTTCCCACCCCCCCACCCCCACTCTCTGTCCTTTTCAAAGGGGAGGTGCAGCACTTTGTCTGAATGCCCAGGGTCGAAGGAACGGAGAAGCTCTGGTGAGGTTTGTAAGCGAGGAACACAGGGACCTAGCATTGCAGAGGCACAAACATCACATGGGGACCCGGTACATTGAGGTATGTCCTTACAACTTGAGATCCTTGACATGTTGAGTATTCATGTTGGAAGGCTCAGAAACTGTATTTAATTTCCCTTTCTTTTCTTAGGTTTACAAAGCAACAGGTGAAGATTTTCTTAAAATTGCTGGTGGTGAGTGCTTTTTATATAATGTGGATATGAGAAGAATCTGAAATTTATTTATATACCAGAGTAGATAAATAGGGTCGTGAATAGTTTTTATCCCCTAAAGAAACCTAGGAATTGACTTTTTTTTTTTTAAGTTGGAAGAAATGGCACATAGTACCAGTGAGTACAGTGTATACACTTGCCCTAAGGCTTCAGTCAGCCAACCATAGTTAACTGGCCATTAAAAATAGTACCGGGATCCCTGGGTGGCGCAGCGGTTTGGCACCTGCCTTTGGCCCGGGGCACGATCCTGGAGACCCGGGAGCGATTCCTACATCGGGCTCCCAGTGCATGGAGCCTGCTTCTCCCTCTGCCTATGTCTCTGCCTCTCTCTCTCTCTCTGTGACTATCATAAATAAAAAAAATAAAAAAAAATAGTACCATTCAGGGATGCCTAGCTGGCTCAGTCAGTCGGTTGAGTGTGCAACTCTTCCTCTGGGTTGAGGGTTCGATCCCCAGGTTGGGTATAGAGATTACTTCAAAAAAAGAATAGTACCCTTCAGGTGTGCCTGGCTGGCTCAGTCAGTGGAGCATCTGTTTGACCCTCTTGATCTCTAGAGTTTGAGTTTGAGCCTGAGCCCCACACTGGGTGTAGAGATTGCTTAAAATCTTAAAGGGAGAGAGTAGTTTTTGAAAGAAATTAAATAGTCTGAAAGCTACTTTTATTTATTTATTTTTAAAGATTTTATTTATTTATTCATGAGAGACACAGAGAGGCAGAGACACAGAGGGAGAAGCAGGCTCCCTGCAGGGAGCCTGATGTGGGACTCGATCCCGGGACCCGAGGTTATGCCCTGAGCCGAAGGCAGACGCTCAACCACTGAGTCCCCCCAGGCGGCCCTGAAAACTACTTTTATTTTATTTATTTATTTTTTTAAATTTTTATTTATTTATGATAGTCTCACACACACACACACACACAGAGAGAGAGGCAGAGACTAGGCAGAGGGAGAAGCAGGCTCCATGCACCGGGAGCCCGACATGGGATTCGATCCCAGGTCTCCAGGATCGCGCCCTGGGCCAAAGGCAGGCGCCAAACCGCTGCGCCCCCCAGGGATCCCTGAAAACTACTTTTAAACAGCCATACTAGAGTACCTGGAATTGTTGGGTATGTGCTTGTAGGATTTTTTTCCTCCAGCTTCCAGAACTCCTCAATGGCCAGAACACAGTAGTTTTCTGGCTCTGATATATTTGTGAGTACGTAGTGTTTGCAATAACGACATCAGAAAAGAAATGGAACAGATACTATCTTTATCTCATTAAGTGATTTGTTACTTTAAAATCTGTAACGGATGCATAAAAAATGTTGATATGGTTTGACAGATTTTTTTTCTATACATAAAACTATCTTGTAAGTTTCTAGTTCTCTGTTTATATAGCTTTATAACTTTCTCCTTTTAGTATATTATGAATATTTTCCCACATAACTAAATTTTCTTAAGTGTTAATATACAGTATTATGTACCATACTTTTTAAAAATACCCTGGTGGACATTTATAGCTCGTTTCCAATTTTTCCCCATAAAGATGTTGCAGTGAATATTTTTGTATCTCTGTATATGCCACTCATTAGGATAATTCTCTAACCTTAGGATAGCTAAATCCAAGAATGTAGGTAGACCTTTTAAGAGGCTTTTGAAAATATACTATTGCCAAATATATACTAGAGTGACTTTCACTTAAATATGGAGAATGTGTGTATCTCAGGGATATATAGCCCTGGTTAAAATCCTTGGAACTGTGAATTCATAGCAAAAATCTCTCATTTGCACAATTTGCTGGTTTATTTCTGTTCTGACAATTCTTTAGATCTACAAAGACTTCCAAATTCAGGGCTTCAGGTTTGATAGTGTTTCCAAAACCCCAAAGTGATGTTTGATACTGGTTGGGAATTGAGATATATTGGGAGTTGCATGAGGTTCCATGATAGACAGCAAAGTTAACTCCTACATTAATACCTGAGAGTTCATGGTATGTGGGTAGTATGAGAGTCTGCTCTTTTTATTTTTTAAAGATTTTATCCATTTGGGGGAGAGAGTACGCACATGGAAACAAATGGGGACAGGGAGGCAGGCTGAGAGAGAGAAACAGACTCACCAAGCAAGGAGACAGATGTGGGGCTTGATCCCAGGACCCCAAGATCACGACGCTTAGCTGACTGAACCATCCAGGGGCCCAGAGACTTTCCTCTTAAAGGAAAATGTTAATGGGACATCTGGATGGCTCATTAGGTAGAGCATGCAACTCTTGATCTAGGGGTGATGAGTTCAAGCCCCACGTTAGTGGTGGAGCCTACTTTTAAAAAAAAAAAAAAAAAAAAAGGAAAATGTTATGTGTACACGAGCTTGAAGGATGTGCCTCTGAATATTTGCTACCTGGCAGTACTGTACAAGATGCTTTATGAGAGGCAGGATGTTGATAAATCTTGAAACTGGCTGCTGTGCATGTTCATCATACTCCCTTTTACTTGAGTAGGTTTGAACTTTTCTTAATAAAAAGAAATCAGGAAAATAATAACAAAATCACCAAAGTGCTTTATGTGTAGTAACTTATTTAATTATCATAATCTATGAGGTAGATGATTTTACCCCCATTTTACAGATGAGGACACTAAAACAGAGGTTAAACTAAAGTCCTAGCCTAGTACATGGCAAAGTCAAGATTGGGCCCGGGCTCCTTGACCTGTGCTCTTACCTAGCATGATGACTTCCTCTCCACGAGAAGAATACAGTGGTTTTCCATGATTTAATTGTCTGGCCACCTTCCTAAGTTAAGAAGTGCTTTATGAAAATGGTAGGGGAATAGTTTCAAATTGTTGAGGAGAGAATTTGGTTTCCTGGGATGTTGTCATGAATTCAGTGGGAGTGGGAGCTTTAATTGTAAACTGCTCAAGACACTGCCAAGAATCTTACCATTTTAAGTTTGGTAAAATTGATGTCTTAACCATTTCTCCCCGTGCTTCCTGGTATTTGTGTTTCCTAGGTACATCTAATGAGGTAGCCCAGTTTCTCTCCAAGGAAAATCAAGTCATTGTCCGCATGCGGGGGCTCCCGTTCACGGCCACGGCAGATGAAGTGGTGGCCTTCTTCGGACAGCATTGCCCCATCACCGGGGGGAAGGAAGGCATCCTCTTTGTTACCTATCCAGACGGTAGGCCAACAGGGGATGCCTTTGTCCTCTTTGCCTGTGAAGAATATGCACAGAATGCATTGAGGAAGCATAAGGACTTGTTGGGTAAAAGATACATTGAACTCTTCAGGAGCACAGCAGCTGAAGTCCAGCAGGTTGGTTTTTAAGAGCATTTTGGTGGCTTTGTGTGATTATTCTATTTATTTCCAAGAACAATCCAACATTATTTATTGTGTTAAAACTTGAAAAATACAGAAAGTACAGGTGCATTTTTTAAAAAGAATTTCATTCTGTAATTAAAAGATAACCACTGTAATTTTCTATACACACAGAAAAAAATGCATGTGTTTTTATATAATTAGAATATTGCTGTAATACACTCTATATTCTTTTTAAAAACTACATATCTTGCAAGTTTACCCATGGCTAAAAAAAATTCATTTTTAATGTTATGTACATAATTTATTTAGAAATTCTGTTGTACATTTAGGTTGGCTTCTTTTTCCCCCATCTATAAGGAATTTCTAGATACACATGTTCATAAAACTCTCAATTTCTGATTCCTTAGAACTGGATGGGATGAGCTCTCTCTCTTTTTTTTTTAAGATGTTTATTTATTATGAGAGACAGAGAGGCAGAGACACAGGCAGAGGGAGAAGCAGGCTCCATGCAGGGAGCCTGATGTGGGACTCGATCCCGGGACTCTAGGATCACACCCTGAGCCAGCAGGCAGACACTTAACTGCTGAGCCACCCAGGCGTCCCTGGATGAGCTCTTAAGGTTTTTTTGTGTGTGCGTGTGTGTGTTTTAAGATTTTATTTTTTCATAAGAGACAGAGAGAGGCAGAGACCTAGGCAGAGTGACAAGCAGGCTCCCTGCAGGGGCCCCGATGTGTGACTCGATCCCGGGATCACGACCTGGGCCAAATGCAGATGCTCAACCACTGAGCCACCCAGGCATCTCAGGGTCTTTAATATTTTACCAAATTTATTTCCCAAAGGCTTGATCAGTTCCATACTGCTAATGATAGGTAATAATAGGACAAAAGGGTGTTTTACACTTTCAGAATTTAGAAATGTTTTTGAGGCACAGATGGGACAGTCAGTTGCCCAAAATGATCCAGGAAGGAAGCTACCTGTGGAGCTTCAAGCTTTTTGTCTATTCTTCTTGACTTCCCAGCTGAAGGGGCTTTAAGGGTCTTCGTTTTTCTTGTGTATCTGAGATTACGCAGACTGTTTCGTGTGTGGCTCTTCCAATTTATTCCACTTGGGTCCCCTAATAGAACAGAGCAACTTTAGTGATACATTTCAGCTTTTATTTTTACAAGCAGTTAGAATACTGACTCTACTATTATTTCTTTGAGTTCATAGAATGACTTTGTCTAGCTTCTTTCTGCAAAGCCCATCGTGTATTGTGACTTGAAATAATTGCCCAGAGTTGAAAAGAACTTCCCACCTGCTAGGATACTGACATGATCTTTATACCTGTAACAAACGCAGGTGACATTTTAAGCTAGTTCTGCATCCATCCTCATGTACTCGTGTTCTTGAACCCTAAACTGTGAACATACTTAAAAATTTAAACGATTCTGTACCTTGTTGAAAATAAGTATCATAAATTCAGAATTTCTAAAATATGCTACATATGCTCGAGGCTTGTAACACTAGACACATCAGTCCAAATTAGTGGAGGGGAAAATGAGATTTATTTTTTTTAATTTTTTTTATTTTTTATTTTTATTTCTTTGGAAAATGAGATTTTTTAATCTTTAATTGGGGGATCCCTGGGTGGCTCAGCAGTTTGGCACCTGCCTTCGGCCTAGAGCGTGATCCTGGAATCCCAGGATCGAGTCCCACATCGGGCTCTTTGCATAGAACTTGCTTCTCCCTCTGCCTTTGTCTCTGCTTCTCTCTCTCTCTCTCTGGGTCTCTCATGAATAAATAAAATCTTTTCTAAAAAAATCTTTAATTGGAAGAATAGTTTTATGGAAATCTTGGCCTAGAATAGACTCCTCCAGGGTCTTGGCCACTGTATATTGTATTGGTTTGGGTGTAGAGTATGCTACCAGAATATGACTTTACCATAATGCAGTTTGGGTGATAGATGAGCTTTGTCTCCAGCCCCCATCCTACTGATTTATGTAAGGAATGCTGAAGTCCTCATATGCTCTGCACTGTCATCATTTCATTACTAATAATCATTTCGTTCAAGAACTACTTGCTCACCTCCTATTTGGCAGGTATCAGAAGGTGCTTGACCATTTCGTGTGCTGAGTTTGTCTACAACCACATGTATTTTCTATTCGTGCTTATCCTATAACATTTGTGCTGGGTCTTGATTATTTGTATAGTTTTTAAAAATTCTTGCTGTCTCTGAAGTTTCTTTGGCTGTGGTGTATTTGTCTTTTGATTTCTGTAACCTCTTAACTTTGATAGCAACTGGACAGGGTTGGAGTGGGGAATTAGGGCAATTTGGGGGGAGGGTTTTGAGTCTACATTTTCACTTTACGGGAGGATTAAGGCTATAGTAGTAAATTCGAGAAACCTAGTGATGTCACACACGCTGTTTGCACAAGTATCTCCTACTATTATAAACTAGTAGGCATGTTCCAAACTAAGGCAGAAGGAGACCAGAACCCTATAACAGAGTGTTGCTTGGGGAATAATCCTTTCTCCTAAATGTAGCAAACCTCTCATTCATTTTCAAGATAGCCAAATTCCATGACTTTAGAAGATAGTCAAGATGTTTTGTCTTGCACTGTCTCAAATTCACATCAAAACTGGTTATTTTTGAATTTTTTTCATTTTACATTACCAGCCATTGTCTTGAATTTGTTTTATACGACGTATATATTCATATACATAAATACTTGTTTATATGTATAAACCCTTGCTTGGGTTTGGAGGCGGGATGTGATAACAATATTAAGGGGAAGGCTGTGCTTAGTGAAACGAAATCTAAGAGATGGCTACAGGAGTCCACATTTAACAGTATGTTCAGGTTTTTATAAAAGCAGCATACTTTTTAGGATATTTGTCCCAAGACAGTGATGTCCTTGTCCAGTAGACAAGCACTTAATCTAAGCATGTTGTATTGCATATGGCATGTGCCTCAGCATGCATTTGACGAAAGCCTTGGTATCCTGCTTCCCCAGCTGAAAAGTATGAAGCTTTTTCTGCATAAGTGCTTCTCAAACTTTAATATGCCTACAAATTACCTGGGGATCCCGTTAAAATGCAGGTTCACGTTCACTAGGTCTGGAGTAGAGCTGAGATGATGCGTTTCTCGCGAGCCCCACAGTGCTGCTGTGGTTTGCAGACCACATTGGAGGAGCAAGGCTCTAAATCCCCTGTCTTTTGCTTTGAGTACAGGTGCTGAACCGATTCTCTTCGGCCCCTCTTATTCCACTTCCAACCCCCCCCATTATTCCAGTACTACCTCAGCAATTTGTGCCCCCTACGAATGTTAGAGACTGTATACGCCTTCGCGGTCTTCCCTATGCGGCCACCATTGAAGACATCCTAGACTTCCTGGGGGAGTTTTCTACGGATATTCGAACGCATGGGGTGCACATGGTATTGAATCACCAGGTAAGAAGTAACTTAAAGCCCATTTGCTTATTCTTAGGATCAGGCTCTCTTTCAGTTCAAAAAAAAAAAAAAAAAGAAGAAAAAAAAAGTACAAGCGTTCATCAGCTGTCTAGTGAGTCTTTAAGGAGAGCTTTAAGTGTAGATGCAGGAGGTCTTTAAGATAAAGTCCAGAAAGAATGCTGTCTTTGGTATGGTGATTTAAATTCAGCTCTGATTCCATCATTTATATCCATCAAACTATTAGTAGTCTCAGGAAGGATGCAAATAATATTCTCTGTCTAATATAACATTTTACTGTTGCAGCTACTAAGCTTTGTTTGCTGTTGTAGCATGAAAGCGATTGTTAGGCTATGTATAAACCAATGAGCATGTCTCTGTTCCAGAGTATTTTATCTATAGACTGTTTAGAAATTGTTTATTAAAAAACATTATTTTCTATATATGACATCAAATGACATTGAGTAGAGTGCGAACTTAGTAAAGATGTGTTGGAATGGTATGTGATCATAACAGGCGCTCAAATGTATTAATGAATTGTTGAAAAGCCTCCATCGAAGAATAACCAGATTCTTATAGTATGTGAGCATCTATTCGAAGCGTATTAAAAGTAGTTCCTGCCTTGGTGTCCCTTGATTTTTGGTTAAATAAAATTAATCCCATTAGTTGCTGAATAGTTGATCAGCATTGTGTGCTATCATAAGCAGGACAGAATTTTTTAAAAACCTGTAAACCGGGTGATTCTAATTAAAATTTTGGAAATCTTAAAAGCAAGGTTGCATTACTTTTTAAAAATATTTTCTGAACATTATGGGTTGAATATAGGTTTGTATTGGAAATACCAACGCTTTTTAAATTGCTAGTCTGAGTATGAGGAATCAGAAAACCTTCTGAGCCCCTGGCTTGGTTTCCCACACCGGCACATGCTCATTCTAACTCTTATGTCAATATTAAGCTATGCAACTTTTAATCTATATACCCTCTCAGCATGCTTCACTGGTGGGAGTCCTTTTGAATAAAACTTCCCTACAATTCAGCATCGCCAGGAAATTGTTTGGTTTCTCTTTGAGCACCATTTCTAATAACCTAGGGGTTATTATTGTTCTTTGATTAACCACAGTGGACATATTTGCCTCTTATTGACCCACGTGACGTATTGTGATTGCATTTGGGAGAAATGCTTCTTTAATGATGAGCTTTTAGCTGCCTTGAAGATGTTAGGTTTCCATCTTGGACTGGGTCTCCCTGGTATCCCTAATTTCCCTGGTATGGTAACTCTTATGGTAACTTGCATGGTTATAATTTGCACTAAATAGTCCCTTAGAGACTTTTAAAGAAATCCTTAGAAAAAAGAAAATCTTAAAAGCTGATCCTGTCTTTTTCTCCCCCATAAAATTTCCATGTTAAAGAAAAACCAAGGTGTTCTGGTTCTGTGAAACAGAAATTGACCAGCTTGGTTTTAAATAGGCTTTTTAGCAAGCTATTAGTAATCGAGGAAATACCTATAAACACCTGTCCAAGGTTTAAGGTGGAGCTGAGAGAAGGACTCCTAAGCAAGGCAATGATACAGCTTTCCTCCACCCTCAATGTGCCTTTAGTTCCCATTTCCTTATCCCCACATCCTATGGGAGATGGGAGATGTTGCAGGGCAACGACGGACATCTGAGAGCCAAAACAGAACACTGGCTTATTTGGCTTCACGTAGGAGCATACCTAAAGCTCTTCTACTGGTTCTGTTCCTAGCTTTTCTCTGTCACATAAGATTTAACAGGGTTTTCCAGAAAGGTGCAAAACCCAATATACGAGCCTAGACTTCGAAGCCTCAGTTATAAGGAGACCCTTTCAAAAAGCCCTGTACATCTGATACTAATTAGCAGAAGCGAGAAAGGATCATTTTCGACTGTGAGCTCTCAAAACTTTGTCCAAGGTTTTGTGGGCCATTCTGCTGATCAGGTGATAAAAATGCAAGTTAGATTTCAGTAGACAACACTTGTCACCCAGATTTTGTGGCTAAAATGTCTGTACTATGGGTGATTGTCACTTTGCATGTTTTATAAGCAACCATTTCCTTGTTGAAGGAGACAGTCTCCTTTTGTTTTTATTCTTCCCCCACACGCTCAGGGCCGCCCATCAGGAGATGCCTTTATCCAGATGAAGTCTGCGGACAGAGCATTTATGGCTGCACAGAAGTGTCATAAAAAAACCATGAAGGACAGATATGTTGAAGTCTTTCAGTGTTCAGCTGAGGAGATGAACTTTGTGTTAATGGGGGGCACTTTAAATCGAAATGGCTTATCCCCACCGCCATGTAAGTTACCATGTAAGTTTTTCTTGGGTCTTGGCGCTATTCTACGCTATATGCTGGTAGGTGCTTAAGCTGCTTTCATAACTTTCTGTGCCCCTGGTTCTTTCTAAGGCAGGTGAAGTGGTTACATAAGGCTTTCCCATCTGAAATCGGTAGTATCTGGTAATCATTTAAGACCTTGGTTGTGGACACCCATAATTAGAGATGCTATGGAAACCTTCTTTCAAATTATATTCTTGCTTTTCCAGTGATAAGCACTTGATTTCTGAAGCTTAGTGTGCTCAAGATAAGCACTGACTCTGGGAGGCAACCTGGCTATGTAGATATTTTAATACGCATTTAAAGGTAAAATAAGTATGGCTGGATCCTCGTTCTTGTCTTTTTTTTTTTTTTGAAACTTTATATTTTGTTTTTTGAAGGGTGATTTGATGCCCGTTTTACATGTTCCATTTTTTGAGCATTAAGTATTTCTTTGGAAAGGACAATCTGGGGAACACTTCTCTTGGTCTCCAGGATATCTGGAATAAAAATACAAATACAAATGCGTAAATAAATTAGCCAAAGTTTCCATTGGATCGCAGGATCAGTGCTTAATTTCAAGGCATGCTCTTGCTCATTGGCATCTGGGTGCAAGCCATCTGAAATCCTGTTTGAGAGGAATAAGCCCTTTAGTCTGGTGACTATGTTATGAGGTTAGTGACTAAGGAATATTTGGGGATCTGATGTTAAGATTTGAATCTTTTTGACACAGTTTTCACTTTTGAATAAGACATACCTTGTTAGGAGCCATGCTGGGTATGTTTAAAGAATGTAGCACTTGGAATGTAGTCCAAAGATAATGGAGAAAGCCAACTGGATTATGTACTTGATCCCAATAAAATGGAGTGTGTTAGGACATTACTTTCTATACAGAGGGATCTATACCAATAAAACTATTTGATAAATTATTTTTCGTAGAACGTTTGGTGGGGCTTAATCCTTTTTTTTCCCCCTCGGACTTCCTAAATGCTAATACTCCATTCATCTGCTGCTTGCTGTTGGTGAATATCTCAGAGTTGATAACTGATGAGCGTCAAGTTCTAAAAACTTATGATTGGGTTTAAGCGGTGTCTTAAAGTAATCTCAGTCCTATGTATTCTGTCCATAAAGCACTGATAATGTCAGTAACTTTTATGATTTCCTTTAGTGATAATCTTATCAAACATTGTGAGATAAGGGAATTTCTTCATGCTGTGTAACCCAAATTATTCTGCTATGGTATCCTTTTACTTCTCTCTCTCCCTGGTTGAAAACTGGTCATTACAGACTTTCTTCCTAAGACTTTCATTCTATTCCTCTTTCCCTTTCCTTAAAGCCCTAAAGTAACATGAAAAAAATTTAACATGCCTTTTTCCACATAAAAGTAGATTTTGATGTATTTTAATAATCTCCAAAAATGTTAACCAAAATTGACTACTTGCTATTTTAGTGAAAGAGTTTACTCATTAAAAAAAAAAAAAGTTGGAATTCCGACTGATACATGCTAATATCATGCCTGTTCTACTGGACTTTTTTTCCCTGCCATCTCCCTTAAGGTGATTTCCTATTTTTACAGCAACCAAAAAACTTAGAGAAATTGCATATGCTTTTTTAATCTACTCAAAACAACTAAAGAATTTAAAATAGTGATTGGTTAATCTGCACGAAGGAATTTCTTATTAAATCTGGGAAAGAAAAAAGAAAAATCTGGGAAAGAAATGCTGTTAAGGTTTTTTTAACTTTAATTTGTTTATTGACATTTTAACTTTTTCAAAAAGTTGACATTAGAAGGTAAATTCCACTTTTCTAATCGATGAATATACACATCTGATTCTCTTTTAGGAGTGTCATAGCTGTCCTTCCACTTGAGGAATATCCAAATCTGGGCAGCCTAATCTATTATCAAAAATTTCAACCTTTCTTTATATTGTCCTAACAAATTGCATAGTTTTGAAAGCGAGATAGGGGCATAGGCTTATAATTTTCTATATGACTTAGGTGCCCCCCATTTGTTTGCCCTTTTGTGGAGTTTTTAAGGTCAGGAATTATCATTTTAAATCTTTTTTACGTTAAGTATCGAGCATGCAGCACAGTTTTTAGTGAATTATGAGGGAGATACCTAAAGGTTGAATATGAGATCAATATGTTGGTCTTTGGTTTATGTACCCCGTACAGCAGACTCTCTTGATCCTCTCCATACACATGTAGAAACTCATAAGAAATGAAAAAGACGGGCAGCCCAGGTAGCTCAGCGGTTGAGCGCCTGCCTTCAGTCCAGGGTGTGATCCTGGAGACCCGGGATCGAGTCCCGCGTCGGGCTCCGTGCATGGAGCCTGCTTCTCCCTCTGCCTCTCTCTCTCTCTCTCTCTCTCTCTCTCATGAATAAATAAATAAAATCTTAAAAAATGAAAAAGACAATAGAGATTTTTCTGTGAAAAGTTATTCCTTGAGCCTCTGCTATTTGCAAAATGTATTAGATGGTTATAGGTTTAAAAATTAAAGACAAGAATTCCAAATTCAAGCAACCATTCAGTTATCTCTCCTGTTGAATGCAGATGGCCTGGATAGTTGTGTTCATTTCACATGTTAAAGCTACTAAGACTAAGCCATGACTAGTATCACTTAAAAGAGTTATGTGGCCTGGAAGATATTGAATAACTGGAAGATAATAGAATTTCATCCTTTCTGTTTTCTATTTAACCTGAGTCCACTTTTTATCAGCCGACCCTCGGCTTTGATTTCCTTCCAAATCAGGAAGATTTGGGTGTGTATATTTTTAGTTATTTTTCAGGTTGGGTACTTTTTTTTTTTTTTTTAAAACCAGTCCAAAGATGTAGATTAGCTTCAAAGCCCATCTTCTGGGATTCATTTAGATGGAAATAATAATGCAGAGTTAATCTACTTTTAGGTCCGTTCACTCTGGCACCATCTATGCTTTGGCATAATGCATGGAATTCGTGAAATCATTTTTATCCTAACTTTTTCATCTTACACTGTACTACAGAACAGATAACAGGACGAAAGAGAAGCATAGCTCTCAAAAAAGCAACAACAGCAGCCCAGCTTTTAGTTTGAAGTTACACTACCTGTCAGTCCTATGTTTCTTTCTTCAAAGGGTTAGATTGTGGTAACTGGCACTCAGGAGTAGGGGAAAAAAATCACATGTCATGAAATGGTTGAAAAGACTTTAAAATCCACTTGATAATCATGTTTTCCCAATTTCTAGGTCTATATAGGTTTTGAGATTATCTTTAGGTGTTAACTATACAATCAAAAGGAAGTTGCATGGATGTTTTAGTCACATTTTGTGTGGAAGATCAGGATTCAGTGACTGAGTTGAAGACTCACCAAAAAATGACCAACATTAAAAAACTTTTTCAGGGTTCCTGGGTGTCTCAGGGTGTGACCCCAGGGTACTGGGATCGAGTCCCACATCATGCTCCTTGCAGGGAGCCTGCTTCTCCCTCTGCCTGTGCTTCTTCTTCTCTCTGTGTCGCTCACGAATAAATACGTAAAATCTTTAAGAAAAATTTTAATTCCATACTTTTAGAAATTTGAGAATTCACATGGTTCTAACAATTTCAAAAAAAGATTAAATATATACAAATTTTAAAAGTTGCTTGGGCTGACAAAGAACCTGTTAAAATGTTCATGTGAGAAATAAAATGTACGTCCGTATGGACCAGTGAGCTTCTGGATTTTTTTTTTTTTTTTTTTTTTAAGATTTATTTGTTTTTCATGAAAGACCCAGAGAGAGGTGGAGGGAGAAGCAGGCTCCCTGGGGGAGCCGGATGCGGGACTCGATCCCAGGACCCCAGGATCACGCCCGCAGCCAAAGGCAGCCGCCCAACCCCTGAGCCGCCCGGGCCTCCCGAGCTTCTGGCTTTAATGCTAGCACGTGTGTCCGTTGTGACAAACGTCTCAAAGTCTCTCTCTTTGCTTATCCAGGCCTGTCTCCTCCCTCCTACACATTTCCAGCCCCTGCCGCAGTCATTCCCACGGAAGCTGCCATTTACCAGCCCTCCGTGCTTCTGAACCCTCGGGCGCTGCAGCCCTCCACGGCCTACTACCCGGCGGGCGCCCAGCTCTTCATGAACTACACCGCCTACTACCCCAGGTAAGGCCCAGGGCAGTGCGCGGAGGGACCGGAACAAAGGGCCCCTTTGAGCGCAGCGCCCGAGCTCACAAAAGAATATTGTCCGCCGCTGAAGGTGAGGATGGCAGCAGCAGCTCTGTCCCAGCTCTGACCGACAAGGCTGTTTCGAGACCCAAGAAGTTCATTTTTTAACCGTATATTGAGCAGGATCTTTCAGGTCACCTGCGACGTTCCTCTTTCCCTCCTCCCATCTTAGGGCCCTAAGTAAGTGGCACTGTCAGCACTGCAACACGTGGCACTGTGTCTCCTGTGAATGGATTATAAACCCAGAAAATCCTTCAGAGCAGTTCTGTTTAAAGTAGCATCAATTCAGATGTCAACCCGTAATAAAAACTGTTGTAAATTTTATAGGACTATTAGTTCCCCCCTAGATTAGTACGGGCCAGTCCGAGATGTGATTCTTCTGTACTTTCTTAGAATCAACAGATTTTTAATCTGATTCATTCTTCTTAGTTGTGCTCAATTTCTGGAAGGCAGCAGGTATGATGGAGAGAAAGCCATTGGTCTGGAAGTTGAGAGGCCGGAGATTAGTCTCAGCTCTTATTCTTTTTTTTAAGATTTTTAATTTATTCATGAGAGACAATGAGAGAAAGGCAGAGACCCAGGCAGTGAGAGGAGCAGGCTCTCAGCTCTTATTCTAACTGGGGCAAGTCACTTAACCTTTCTGGTTCTTATAAAATGATGCGATTTGCCAAGTTTTTTAGAAGTCCCTTCCGGGTCTGCTTGCTTGTGATTCTAACTTGGATGTATAACGATCTCTCGTTCTCAAATTTTCTTTTCAAAAAAATCTGTTGAGCGAGTAACTGATTCATTATGAAAGTAAACTTTTATTTCATTTTATTAAGATTAAAAATTTATTAAGATAGTTTTTTATTTAAATAAAATTTTACACCTGCTCGAGTGATATTGCTCAGAATTTTAAAAATTTGGCCACCCCTTATTTTTCCTTCCCCAGCTATTTTGACATGTTTTGAGTACAGCCATAAATATATAAGCAAGATTTTTTGATAAGCCATCTGGAGGGAACCTATCTGATCCCCTAGTTGCTATGTCACATTGTAGTTTTCTTCGCTTTCCATCTAGTTTTCTGGAAGGGAACAGAAACTGTAGACTCTCAGCAGTGAAGCTTGTAGCCTCTGTTTGTTACTTTGTTGGGTATTTTTATTTTTTTATTTATTTTTTATTTTTTTAAAGATTTTATTTATTCATGAGAGACACAGAGAGAGAGAGAGAGAGAGAGGCAGGGAGAAGCAGGCTCCATGCAGGGAGCCCGACGTGGGACTCGATCTCGGGTCTCCAGGATCAGGCCCTGGGCTGCAGGCGGCGCTAAACCATGAGCCACCAGGGTTGCCCTGTTGGGTATTTTTAAAAGATTCATAAAGGCTATTACACATATTCTTTATTCCGTTGGGGAAGAATGACGAGAAGGCCATAATGATTGTCAGTTGGCCGCCTTGAAGGTTTGAAAAGGCTCAGAAGCATGAATGATTCCTCCTGGTTGTGTGCTGTGTGAGGCGCCTAGGCCAGGCCCAACCTGCCGCCTTCTGTGGATCCTGTGACAATCACTTGCTAGTTAGTGGACTCTGGTTATGAGAAAGATCTTTGTCTACCTTTCTTGCACCCTCAGAATGTCAGGAGTCCAATGCATTGTTCCTTTGGGTGCCTGTGGCTGCTTTTCCACTCTAGGATACATTAGTAGGGTATCCAATTCCATCATTGCCTTGAAATCTGGACCCTATGAGAAGAAGGAGTCCCTCAGAAATAGCTGGTGTTCGTGGCAAGATGGGAACTTGAGTCTTGAATGGCAGCCCCAAAGGCAAGAGGAACTGATGTTTCTGGTGTAATAGCTCCTGTAATTTTGGGTCCGTGCCTATAGGTTGATTTTTTTTTTTTTTCCTAGTAGTTTTAAAGTTTGTAAGATCTTCTTGGTTAATTGTAAGAGTATAGAAGTATAGTGAGTGAAAGTAGACTCCCATTTTATACAGCTCTAAGTCTAGAAGCAGTCCTGGTTTGGTTTCATTACTGATTTGGTGATATATGGACACACGTGTGTACTTCTAAATGAGCCATACGATACTTAGCATGTACTGCTTACGCGTCTTTTTTTTTTTTCTTTCTTTCTTTTTTTTTTTTTAACTTGCCACTATGTCCTTGACATCTTCCCTAAGGAATGTTTATATATTTACCTCATTCTTATAACTTCCACATGATGTCACGAGGGTGAAAATACATCAGAATTTAACAATTCCTTTATTTTTAGACCTCTAATTAAAAAAAAAAAATTCCCTATTAAAAAAAGCTCATATTGATCTTTAAATACTTTCATTTCTGTAAAATGAAAATTTTACAGAAATTAAGGGGAGGGAAAGGAGGGAGAGAGAGAAAGAAGCAAACTCACCACTGAGTGAGGAGCCTAGTGTGGCACTCAGCCTCACAACCCTGATCATGACCTTGAGCCTAAATCAAGAGTCGAATACTTAACCAATTGAGCCACCCAATGGCCCCAGAAATGAAATTTTTTTTTTCAGAAATGAAATTTTTAATTGAAGGTTGTGTGTATTAAATTTAAGTGTTTTTTTTTTTTTTTTTTTTTTTTTTTTTTTAAGATTTTATCTATTCATGAGAGACAGAGAGAGAGAGAGAGAGGCAGAGACACAGGCAGAGGGAGAAGCAGGCTCCATGCAGGGAGCCCAATGTGGGACTCGATCCCCGGGACTCTGGGGTCATGCCCTGAGCTGAAGGCAGGTGCAGGGACCCCTAACTTAAATACTTTCACGTAACTCCTATATATTTCATTATTTTAATTGATGTTTCCCTAATTGTAGTGAAATTACCCACCCAAAGTGTTTAAACGTGAGAGTGTTCTGTTATTCTGCAAAATCTCGAATAATTTAAAAAACAAAATCCAGAAAACTCTAAGAATAATTCACAGTTTCATCAGAATTCCACTAATTTCTAACCTGCCACGACTAAAAGGTATTTGAGGCTATCAAAAAAAAAAAAAAAAAGCTGGGATCCCTGGGTGGCTCAGCGGTTTAGCACCTGCCTTCAACCCAGGGCATGATCCTGGAATCCCGGGATCGAGTCCCACATCAGGCTTCCTGCACAGATCCTGCCTCTCTCTCTCTCTGCCTGTGTCTCTGCTTCTCTCTCTGTGTGTCTTTCATCAAATAAATAAAATATTAAAAAAAAAAGCTGTGTAAGTTTTCAGGTATATTTTGACCATATTCCCTCATGATGGGGAAGGTTTAAAAGCGTATCTGTGAGACTAAAAAAGTATATTAATCAGACTAGAATTTTTGTCTCTTTTTCAATTAAAGTTTTTAAAATTCCCTCCTTTTTATGAAATATGTCCGTTTGACTTGAGATTCATTCAGCGTGTTCATTACTTTAAGAGGCTAATGTATTTTGCAGATTTTTAAAAAAGATTTTCCTTGAGGGACACCTGGGTGGCTCAGATGATTGAGCGTCTGCCTTCAGCTCGGGGCGTGATCCTGGGGTCCTGGGATCGAGCCCCGCATCGGGCTCCCTGCTTATGGGGGAGCCTGCTTTTCCCTCGCCACTCTCCCCTTGTTTGAGCTCTGTCTCTCTTTGTGTCAAATAAATAAAATCTTAAAACTGGATTAGTTTTATTATGTTCCAGTTGTAAGATTTCTTTACATATTCTAGATAAGAAACCTTATGAGATATGATTTACAAATACCAAAAAAAAAAAAACAAATACCTTTTCCCAGTCTGTGGGTTATCTTCATTTTCTTGAAGGCGTTCTTAAAAGCACAAAAGTTTTAAATTTTGATGACAACCAGTTTATTGATGTCTTTTTTCTCACAGTTTTGTAGTAATATATAACCCGAGGTTGTGGAGATTCACTACATATTCTTGTAAGAGTTTTGTAACTTTAGCTTCTATATTTAGGTATCTTATTCAGCTTGGATTAATTTTTTATATAATTGGAGGTAATAGTCTAAATTCATTCTTTTGTGCGTGGATATTACATTATTCTAGCACCATTTACTGGAAAGACAACAGGCATACCTTGTTTTATTGTGCTTTGTTTTATTGCACTTTGCAGATACTCCGGGTTTTGGTTTTTTTGTTGTTGTTGTTTTTAACAAATTGAAAGTTTTTGGCACCCTGTATCCAGTCTGTCAGCACCATCGTTTTCACAGCATTTGCTTACTTTCTCTGTCACATTTCAACAGGTTTTGAAATACTTCATGGTTTATTATTTTGTTATGATCGTCTGTGATCAGTAATTATATCTAGTGGAAAATTCAGGTGCTACTTAGCAGTTTTTAGCAGTAAAGTATTTTTAAGGTACATACACTGTTTTTTTAGACCTAATGCTACTGCACACTTCATAAATTACAATACAGTTTAAAAATATGTATGTTCCCTGGGAAACCAAAAGCTTCATTGGATTCACTTGTTTTGCAGTGGTCTGGAACCAAACTCACGACATCTCCAAGGTTTGCTTTCGTATTCTTTCCTCATCAGATTGTCTTAAAAACCTTGGCAAAACTCCAATGAACCACACATGACAAATGTAAGGGTTTATTTCTGGCTACTCAATTCCCTCTCATTGACCATTGCCTACCTTTATGGAAAGACCACTCCGTCTTGATTACTGTAGCTCTACAGTAACTTTTGAATTTAGCAAATGTAATTCCGGCGTTGTTCTTTTCCAAAAGAGGGTAGCTCTCCTGAGTCCTTTGCATTTCCATGTATGTCTTAGGTTCAGTTTTTTTGCTTCGTGTAAAAAACCACTTGGAATTTTGATAGCTATTAAATTGAATCTGTAGGTGATTTCAGACAATGTCATTTTAACAACATTAAGCCTCCTGTTTATGAACACGGGTTGTCTTTCCTTGTATTTAGATTCTTTTTTTTTTTTTTTTTTAATTTTTATTTATTTATGATAGTCACAGAGAGAGAGAGAGACAGGCGCAGAGACACATGCAGAGGGAGAAGCAGGCTCCATGCACCGGGAGCCTGACGTGGGATTCGATCCCGGGTCTCCAGGATCGTGCCCTGGGCCAAAGGCAGGCGCCAAACCGCTGCGCCACCCAGGGATCCCTGTATTTAGATTCTTATTTTAAGCAATGTCTTTTAGTTTTCAGTGTACAAGTCTAGCCATTCCTGAGTTATTTTTTCCTTTTTTTTTTTAATGCTATTGTGAATAGAATTGCTTGCTTGCTTGCTTTCTTTCTTTTTTTTTTTTTTTTTTGAAGATTTTATTTATTCATGAGAGGCAGAGACACAGGCAGAGGGAGAAGCAGGCCCCATGTAGAGAGCCTGATGCGGGACTGGATCCCGGGACTCCAGGATCACACCCTGGGTTGAAGGCAGGCACCAAACCACTGAGCCACCCAGGGATCCCCTGGAATTGCTTGCTTTCTTTTTTTGGAATTGCTTTCTTAATGTCATATTTGTGTTTTCACTGTAGTGTGTAAAAATGAAATTGATCTAGTTTATCAATTTTTGTATCTTATAACCTTACTGAATTGGTTTTTTGGGTTTAGCTTTTTTTTTTAATTCTTGATTTTTTTTTTTTCTTGATTTTCTACATAGGAGCTTACTCTATGTCTTATCCCCCATTTATTTAAAAGATTTTATTTGAGAGAAAGAGTGAGTAAAAGAGAGGGCATGAGCAGGGGCAGATGAAGATGCAAAGCAGATTCCCCGCTGAGCTGGGAACTTGATGCAGGGCTGGGTCCCAGAACCCGGAGATCATGACCTGAGTGGAAGTCAGACACTTCACCGACTGAGCTACCCAAGTGCCCTTATATCTTGTCATTTTTATTTTATAAATTATTTTTGTTGATTCTTATTTCAATAATCTTTTTTTTTTTAATTTTTTATTTATTTATGTTAGTCACAGAGAGAGAGAAAGAGAGGCAGAGACACAGGCAGAGGGAGAAGCAGGCTCCATGCACCGTGAGCCCGACGTGGGATTCGATCCTGGGTCTCCAGGATCGCGCCCTGGGCCAAAGGCAGGCGCTAAACCACTGCGCCACCCAGAGATCCCTTATTTCAATAATCTGAAGGACTTTCGCATTTAGGTTGTTAGAAAATGCTTATTCTCATGTCCTGTCAGTTTGATACACAATTATTTAATTTTCTTAAGATACCTCATGTCTAGCATGAATCCTAGTGCAATAAACAAGGATGTGATTCCAAGGTTAGGGTTCATGAGAATGGGTGCTACCTTAGAGATGCTGAACATAATTGTCACTTAAAACCTTACATTTCCAGTTGGGTAACTTTTATTTTTCTATTTTGTCCTGTTTGTATTTTGAAAGTACTAGGCAACTAGACTTAATTTATAGGAGATCTTTAGCCAGAGGACTAGAATGTGCCAGGACGGAGTCACAGAAGTAAGTTGTAACAATCTGAGTCTCCTAGTCCATGTGAAAAACCTAATAACTCTATTGAATAAACAGAGAAGGCTTGGTAGTCTTTGAAAATTAGTGTCTATCATGCATTTGACATGAGCAGAATATGGTCTTTGAGTGAATGGTGGTTGAAGAATCTGGGTGACTCTTCTGGTTTGGTGAAGAGCTAACTGGTTGTGTGACCTTTGGGAAATTACTTAACTCTTAGTTTCTGTTTCTGCCTCTGTAAAAATGAAGAGGTGTGTCTGGGTGATGGCTGAATTTCTACTCAGGTGTAAAGTTCAGCATTCCCTGTCTGTGCTCTCCTAGTTTGCACATAGTCTCTAAATAGGCTCTCCTTATACAGAGTTGTAAACATCTCCCAAGTAATTCTGTTATGCAAACAGGTTGAGGCTCACTGCTTTATAGATTTAAAAGGTTAAGGGCAGCTTGATGTCACAGAATATTTTCAGGCTCTGATATTTATTTAAAAGTGATGAAATGGAATGATGGTTATGGAAATAATAACAATAGGTAACAAATTACTTCTTCATTTTAATGATTTATGGAATAATTTTGATATATCAATAAATCTGAAGAACAATTCTATGAAACTAGGAAGGTGCTGTTATCCCCATTTTGCAAATGATGAAATCGAATTTCAGAGAAATTAAGTGACTTGCTTAAAGTTCCTATGCTAGTAAAGAAATGGAGTCTGGAACTATATGCACATCTTGCAACTTTCCTATTAACCCCTCAGTTTGGATTATGTGGGATAGATAATCTCAAAGATTTTCAGTCCCTTCCATTATGTGTTTACTGGTCTTTAAAATTGGATAATTACCTACTTAGATTTATGAGATTTAATAATCTGAAGCTGTGGGTCTTTATTGCTCTTTAAGCTAATAAGGTCTTTAAAAAAAATTTCCCTATATATTTTCAATTATGGGTATCTGGCCACTAATTGTGATGGAAAACAGATTGGTGGGGGGATAGGATGAAACTCATTTCATAATATGGTAATCACTAGAGTTGCCACATAAGGAATAATTATGTATTCACTTGGCTTGTTCTCCTTGGAGATAATTGCTGCAGATCCATTAGCAGACGCAAGCATCAATTTTCCCCTCGTGTTAATGGTGATTGATTTAATTTGTTATGTGTCCCTTCCAATTTACCCACTTTACTACCTTTTTTTTTCCAGTCAGGTTGGAAGAACTAACTCACGAGTGCTATAGTACTTTGTGTTTTGTGCTGTACAATTGCTTGTATATATGGGTAGAGCCATCTATTCTTTGGAGCAAAAACTTTGGATTCTTTTGGTCACTGTGGCTATGGTTCTTAGAAGTCCTTTGGATTCATGCCTTTCCATGCCTTACTCTTCTGGTAACAAGCCAGTTAATCATCAATGAGCTGGGCTTTGGAAGTGGTGCTTTGTGGTTGAGTGACTGTGGAGGCTTAATTCTCTCCTTCCTGGCCCTTTAGGAATCTCAGAACCGGATCTCTGGGCACGCTTTGCACTTAACTCTGTATTAACTGTTCTACTTTTCAACTTTTGGCTTTTGTGGAAATGTGGGACAGATGAGCTACGGTGTTCTTACCTGTCCTGGGAGAGAGATCTAAAAATTCTAAGAAAGAGCACCTTGAGAAAGTCTGTTTCCTTAAGTAACTGATGTTTTTAGAGTAAATATTGGACATTGTCTATTCCTGTTGGTTCACTGTGCTTTCTCTCCCTTTAGCTCCCCAGGTTCGCCCACTAGTCTTGGCTACTTCCCTACAGCTGCTAGTCTTAGCGGCGTCCCTCCACAGCCTGGCACGGTGGTCAGAATGCAGGGCCTGGCCTACAATACTGGAGTTAAGGAAATTCTTAACTTCTTCCAAGGTTACCAGGTCAGTAGCTTGAAGAAGAAAAATACACAGTGCCCTTATTACTTAAGTTGGTTTGCCTAAAAAGAATGCAGCCAGGAAAGAAGCACATTCTCCGAACCTTGTATGTATCTGGGCTAACAGATTTGCATACAGAGGCAAAAAGAACCAGAGTCAAAGTCAGGGGGACTAGCTGGTTGTCTGAGTGCGGACTTCAGACTCACCCCTTTGACAAGATGAGGGCCTCTCCGTGCTCTTCGGATTGTCTCAACGTGATCCGTTGGTGCTCTTCTCTGAAAATTGGGCTACTTTGGGAAAGCTCTTTAGAGCACACAGTAGTGTGGATCGTTTCATCTAGAATAGGATTGGTTGAGAAGGAGTTTTCCTCAAGGTCAAATTCTTAATTAAACAACACCAAAAGGTACTTAAACATGAAGTTGGAGTATTTAAAGAGTGGTTAGAAGCCTCTCTGCCTAACCTGGAAAAAACCAAAGGAGACTCTGAATTTTTAGATGCTAACTTACTAAAATGAGCTGTAGGATAATTAGCCTTTTATGAAATGATCTGCCCTAATTCTTGTGAAACGAATTTACTCATACCAGATTTTTCTACCACTGCCCATGTCCATCAGTTGTTTTCTGACTCAAGCTAAAAAAAAAAAAAAAAAAAAAATGAGATGTTTCTTGATAAGAGCTCTTTAAAGTAAGAATTTCCTCAATGCCATCTCATTTGAGCACTTGCCATTCCTTCCTCAAGTCATGGAATTATCTAGAACCCGAATTCCTTTCCTACGATGTCTAAAAATCAGTATCCTGAAACTTTTTATATTGCATTCATAGCAAAAATTATCTTTTTTTCTTGGAGCTGAACTTTGCTTGAGTCTCTAGAGCTGAGAAGTGTTTACAGACATAATCGTCAAATCCTAAAATAGGCCTTGAGCGTTTACAGTACAGCGTTGTACGGGTTGTGCCTACAGAGGCTGTTTTGCTATTCGAATGGGTCTACAAACTTGGCATCCGTGAATCATGGAGGACTGTTGAGTTCAGCTAAAATGATCTCAGTGGAGATGCTGCAAAGCCACCAAGTTACTATGATGGTCTTACGGGCTTTTAACATAGAAAGTATTTTCTGGCAAATGAAGAAAATCTAAGGAAGGTTGGACAAAGGTTTTTTTTTTTTGTACTGTGTGGCTTAACACATTCTTACTAGAAGTAAGATTTTTTCAGAAATCAGTGGGTCTTTCTCCCATTATCTGGGAGAAATCTTCTAAGACCCCCTGCCCCACCTCAGTGGATGCCTGAAATTGCAGATAGTATCAAACCCTACATATGCTTCTTACTCTTGCATGCCTATGTTGTTTATGTGAGGTCCAGTGAGAGATTAATAATAATGAAGTACTGTAATGAGAGAGATGTGAATGTGGTCATTCCCTTAAACTATCTTACTGTAGTGTCCTCACCCTTGTTATGATAAGATGGTATGGGAAGATAAAATGCCTGTGTGGCAAGAGGAAATGAGGTGGGTGATGTAGCATGGTGATGTAGTGTTAGGATCCTCTGCTTCCTTTGGAGGTAACTGAAATTGCTGATAAGGGGGACTATTGGAGATACTTTACTTCTTCCCTAAACTATTATCCTGCCTGTCGGGAGCTCTTGCAGGACTAAACAAAGTGACTTTCTAACCTTCATATGAGATTCATGAGATTATGAAAGGAATAGAGCATATTACTGAAGGCTATTGAAGAGACTGCTTAATGTGACCAAGATTAACATTGGAGTTTATATTTTCTCCCAATGTTTTCCAATTCTAGAAAGTTACAGGCAGTTTTAGGTTTTAGGAGTCCGCTGAAATAATTTTCTTTTTTGTTTTGACTAGCCAACTTTTACCTCCACACTGAATAGAATTAAGTGGTTGTATGCATAAATTAATCATGACATTAAACAAAATTGCTGTCATGAGGAATTCGGTGACTGGCTTTTGTGGGTATTTATTTTCCTAGAAACAAAGCAATTTCTAGATTTATTGCTAAAAGATTGACATGCTTCAGAGTTGAGATCAGATAACTTAAGTTTGTAGCAGTTTATCTTCTCGTAGCTTCTTGGGAATCATTGAAGGTTAGAGTTATCTGGTATAATAAGAACTAAGAAGATTGTGCAAAATTATTTCATCCCAAGGCACTTGGCCTTCATTGCTCAATTGCTTAGAGTTTATGAACTGGATCAACAAATTAGGATTACGTAGGAGCCTGTGGTGCTTGGCTAGCTCAGTCAGTAGACCATGCAACTCTTGATCTCAGGGTTGTGAGTTCAAGCGCCATGTTGGCCATAAAGCCTACTTTCAAAAAGGAAAAAAAGATTACATAGGAACCTCACCCAATTAAGTATATCAAATTATTCAGTGTCTTCAGTAATTTGAGCTTTAAGGCACTTACAGTGCATGCATCCAAAATCTTTTGTATCATTCTTAGGTAAAGGCTCTTATTTTCTGTCTTTGGGAGTCTGTGTTGTCTTATTATTTTTTTTTTTTAAGTACTCCGCTATTTTGGAAATAGCCACTAGCTATAGGATTTCAGATTGTTCAGGTGTAGCTTTACCATAAGACCGAATCAGTGAAGGAGGACTTAAACAAAACTGTTCTCTTAAGTGTATTCTGTGTTTGTCTTTATTTACAAGCATTTTTCTTGATTTTTTTTGTTTGTTTGTTTAATAAGTTTCCGTTTGATTTCTGGTTATTTATGATCATATGGTTATGTAATATATTCAAACAATTAAGCAAATATGTGGTAATAATTGGTTGCATGAATGAAATCTCTTGATAGTTTGATTTTGCCTTTAAAAAATATCTTGAGGTAATAATGGTATATGTCATTTTCTATAAACCTTATATTTATTTATTTATTTTTTAAGCCTTATATTTAAATACAATTTTTGGATGTATGTTTCTTCTACTCTTAGCAAAATTCCTTGTATTTCAATTTATTTTTTCTATACTTCATACGTGGGGAGGGGATGTAAAGCCAGAACGTGCAAGGACTTACCAAAAGGGAAGAATTCTGACGGCCAAAACAAAATGAAGGAAGTGGGTTCTGCTTTCAAATCTAATTTGAAATGTGAGCCAACCACCTGGTTGGCTCAGTTGGAAGAGCATGTGACTCTTGATCTCAGAGTCGTGAATTTGAGCCCCACATTGAGTATGGAAATTATTATTTTTAAAAAATATATATATATAAGACAAATTCTGTAATTTTGTAAAGTTAAAGTGCCCAGGTTGGGCCCATTTTGATAAATGAGATTTATAGAATGAGCACTGAATATAAGAAGACAAGCTACTGTGAAGATATTTGGTCAGGAGAATGTCATTTTGGTCATGAAAATAAATTTTGTATCTATATTTTAGTTAATAGGCCTCTTAGCCTAGACTCTCCAAATCCTTACATAATTCCTTTAACTCTATTTGCTCTTTGCTTTACCCTTGACTGTTAATGGTTTTGCATTTTCAGTAGTGGTAGTTTTTGTTTCTTTTCAAAATACTGACTTTAATCAGTAACCCTTTGGGCCTTTCACTGCTGATATTTTTGCTTACTGTCCTTCTGAGAGAATTAGGCTGATATTACAAGTAGCATCTAATATTTAAAGTTCACAGAGTTGTTTGCAGATGCTAGCCTTATTGAGCAATACCTTGCAAATCGTTGGTACTCAGCTATTTTCTATCTAGTCACCCCGTGGTATCCTGGAAACTGTACTGTTAGCAAGATCTGAAAGTTTTGGTGTTTACTGTGTTACACTATTCTTTTCTTATCCGTGTTCAATCTAACTCCTTTCTTAAAAGGAAGTTTTATGGTATTTAGACATGTTAAGTTGGACATGGCGACTT